>NW_024038384.1:0-45000 GCF_016077235.1 Cyprinodon tularosa | reverse complement strand
GGTAAAAAGTAGTTTGAATCTATGTTGAAGGTTTTTGCGGTTTGCGTCGGCAGCTGGAGGCGGTTTTCATGTCCGTAATCCAAACTGCAGGCAGCAGGATAATAAAAGCCAACATATTCTGCCGACAGGTTTCTACATTTGAAGTTAATTTAGGCGTTAATAAACAGTTTGCTGCGTCTGACTCCCTGCCAGCTCCCAGATCAGCTTCTCTCATTGGTTGATGCAGCGCGTCCAGCAGCTAAAGTTTAATTTTTCCAGCAGCTGCTTCTGCTGTTCAAACGCGCTGCAGGACCTTTAGCTGCACCTCGATGCGCGTCAACCTTTGACTTTGCAGGTAAACCAGCTGCTTCTGCTGCTTTAGGTGTGAACGTAGCATAAAGAGGAAAGAAACAGGAAACTCTGGTTTTCAGAACCAATCCTGCTGCTGACCAGGTTAGCTCTGAGGAGAATGTTGCTATGGCAACATAGACAGTTTCAGTAAACCTGCTTAATGAAACGGGCCCTGAGCTCCTAAACTGTTTCCTGAAATGTTGAAGGTGTGTTTGTTTGTGCATGTTGCCATTTATACTTTTATAGTTTTGCTTTGCCGCTGTATCTCTATCCTCTCAGGCCCCGTCCACACGAAGACGAACCCTGGCCTAAACGCACAAATTTTTCACCAAACCAGCCTCTCATCCGTACGAAGCCGGCGTTTCGGGGGTCTGTAAACGATCTTTTTTTTATTCAGCCTTCAGAGTGGGAAGATTTTGAAACGCCGTTTTCGCGTTTCCATCTTTACCCTCTAACCGCATTTTTTTTTTACACGCATGCGTCATAGCGTCACCTCTAAACACGCATGCGCGACACAGTATCACAACAACACTGGCGCCGTACTGTGTTGAATGGTTGCTGCTAATGCTACTCACCCTGCTGTCGGGCTTACAACAGAATCTTCTTCTTCTGGAATATCTCCAGGAAGAACAGAGCAATATCCACCACATAGTTCAGCACCTGAATTTGACTGAACCACGAAAATGGACCCGCAGGGCAACCATGTATAAATATTAGTGCGCATGCCCAACATTTCGTCGCTTATTTTTTCTTTGGCACCACAGCGCCACTTACAGGCCTGGCATACATTTTGCAGCGTTTTCATGCATTCGTGTGGACGATCACATTTATTTTACGTCTCCGTCTTTACGGCAAACGTTTTGGAAAATATCAGCGTGTCGTGTTCGTTTTGACTTCGTGTGGACGGGGCCTCAGACTGATGGCATCAAACTGCTGCGCCGTTAGACCTAAGTTGTTGTTCTGTTGCTGCAGGCTGACCCAGGCTCCCCTGTTTTGGCTCCAGGAGATCCAGAAAGGATGAATATTAAGAAGTGTGAGGAGATGGGTGGAATACCTTACCACATCAACGTCGTCAAGTACATTGTAAGCACCGAAACACGCTCAGCATTAAATGCTTTTTCTTCTTGAAGTATTTCTCTTCTGCGAATGTCACATTATATGCTAAGCATTCATACGCTGACAGCTGGGCTTTTCCCAGTTATTAATCTAAATAATCCGATGTTCTGCTTTTGCTTTAAAAGAATGTTTTTATTCAACGATCTAGACGTCTTCCTCCTTTCCTTTGTCTTTGCAGAACGATTATGTGAAGAAAATTGGTGTCAACGAGCTTCTGCCATGTGACAAGATCGTCTCCATTTAGATGCTGTTTGTGAAACTCAAAGCCGGTGGACATCTGGCCTGAATCAGCAGCTCTTCTGGCCCTCAGGGGCCAAAAAAGGCGTCAATTCTTTTAAAGAGTTAAAAAGTGGCTAAAACTGCTTAAAAGTAGGATCTGATCTGTAAACCAAAGGATGAAATCCAAAGTTTAATTATTACAGCTGCAACCAGTCCTTTAAAGAAATGAATAATCTGACATTGCCCATTCTAAAAATGATTTCTATGATCAGCTCTGGTCGTTCAGCTTTGTGAAAACGCTGCTTCTGCTTATTTTAATGAAAGGGAGAATGTATCTATGGCACCAATTTACTAACCTTCCAGTATTTATCCCTTTATTAGGAGTCAATCATTCAGACTAACATTTTACTAATTTTCTAAAAAAAAATAATCTGTGGAAAACTTTTATTCTGGAGTTTGCATTTTCTCTTCGTCTCCTTATGCAGGTTTGTTTGTGTTATGAATTCATGCTGAGCTGATTGAATTTTAACTAACCTTAAATTAAAGGTTGTTTTTGGCAGTTCAGCGGTCTGATCCAAAGGTTTTATCTCCTGATGGATGCTTCCACCTTCAGCCTCCTTGATTAGAGAAAAATAATTCTCCAATATTTGAAATGGCCAAATTTAAAGTAGCATAAACCAGAAAAAGAAAGTAAATTTCTAAAACGGTTGTTTGTTTTTCTCCCAGTTTGTATCTGAAGTTAAAAACTTCTGACAATCAGACTGTTTTTGCTGAATGTGAATAAACTAACATTATAAATGTTCTTATAACTGAGCTTCTCCTGTTATGGAAAGATTTATATCTAGAACATATAATAATATTACTGTAGCAGGATGTATAAAAGTATATGATAGCACATATACTGTTCTATAGTTTCTCTGCCTTTTTAAAACCTTTTATTTTTTACACGATGACTTTAAAAAGCAACATTTCTATATGCCTTTTTAAATAAAAATCTTTTCTAAGTACTTGGGTTTCAGTTCTATTCAGTTTATTTCTATATCTCCAATTCACATCATGTCATCTCAGGTCACTTTCCAGTTCACCAGATCATCCAGTCAGATTGATTCAAAGTTTTCTATCTAAGGAAAACCAGCTGATTGCATCGACTCATTGACTCTTCAGCAATCCCTCACACTAAGCATGCTTGTAGCGACAGTGGAGAGGAAAAACTCCCTTTGAACAGGAAGAAACCTCCAGCAGAACCAGGCTCAGTGTGAGCGGCCATCTGCTGAGGCCCACTGGGGTTCAAGGAGACAGAAGCAGACATAGAAAAAGAAGCATAGATACAAAAGGCAACTGTCAACCAGCTCCACAGGCGGCCCCGTCCAGGAAACACACAGCCAGGCAGACGAGCTCCGAGCCAGCTCCCATGTCAGAGGATGAAGAGAGCACATCCAGTTAGTCACAGTCAGAGAAACAGGACTGCACTGGAAAACAGGCCAAGCTCCAACATCTAGAAACAAAGGTGTTGATGGCAGCAGCACAGCTGATATTTCTCTCCAGGATGGAGTCACAGCCAAACAGGAACAGACCAGATGAAGCTACTATGAGAAAAAGCAGAGAGAGCAGAACGTTAGAGATTGAACTAACAGATTCTGCAGAGTGGGAGAATAGAGATAGAATGAAGCAGAATGATGAAAAAGGGGTCCCTATGTCCTCCAGCAGTCCAAGCCTATAGCAGCAGAACTATAGAGATAGATCAGGATAACCTGAGCCACTCTAACTAGAAGCTTTATCAAAAAGGAAAGTTTTAAGCCTAGCCTTAAAAGTAGACAGGGTGTCTGCCTCACGGACTAAAACTGGTAGTTGGTTCCACAGGAGAGGAGCCTGAGAACTAAAAGATCTGCCTCCCATTCTACTTTTAGAAATTCTAGGAACCACTAGTAAACCTGCAGATTGAGAGCGAAGTGCTCTGTTAGGAACATAAGGAACAATCAGATCTCTGATATCAGATGGAGCTTGGCCATTTAAGGCTTTATATGTGAGAAGGAGGATTTTAAATTCTATTCTTGATTTAACAGGAAGCCAATGAAGAGAAGCCAGGATAGGAGAGATATGATCTCTCTTTTTCATTTTCATCAGAACTCTGGCTGCAGCATTTTGGATCAGCTGAAGGCTTTTAACTACAGTTTGTGGACTTCCTGATAGTAAAGAATTACAATAGTCCAGCCTTGAAGTAACAAATGCATGGACTAGTTTCTCAGCATCACCCCTGGACAGGAGATTGCTCATTTTTGCAATGTTCCTCAGATGAAAGAAGGAAATTCTAGAAACCTCTTTGATATGGGATTTAAATGACAGGTCCTGATCAAAAATAACACCAAGATTTTTTACTTTATTATCTGAAATCAGTTTAATCCCATCCAAATGAAGTGACTGGCTAATCAGCTTCTTTTTCAGAGACTCTGGTCCAAAGACTATAACTTCTGTTTTGTCTGCATTCAGAAGCAGAAAGTTAAGAGTCATCCAGGTTTTTATGTCTTCAGACATGCCTGTAATCTATGTAATGGGTTAGCTTCATATGGATTATAGACAGATATAGCTGGGTATCATCAGCATAACAGTGGAAATTAATCCCATGCTGTCTAATAACTCTACCGATTGGGAGCATGTATAAAGTAAAGAGAATTGGTCCTAGCACTGATCCCTGTGGTACTCCACAGGTAACCTTTGAGCGTGTTGAAGATCTATCATTAACATGAACAAACTGAATTCGATCAGATTTAAACCAGTCTAGAGCTGTTCCTTTAATTCCAACAAAATATTCAAATTGTTGCTTCCTCAAAATCTCCCTCCACCACTAGATGGCGATAAAGGCCATAGAACACAGGCTGAAGGTTTAATGATCTCAGCATTAATGTTATTTTATGTAAAGGATCAGGATAAAGAAGTTTGGAGCTGAAAGCTTAAAGATAGTTTTTTTTAAGGCTTATTAATGAAACAATTCATTGGATTTATGAAAAACATATTTATAGTTAAAAAGAAAATGGTAAGAATTAAAAATGCCCTATTATTCATATTTGTTTCAGATAAAAAATCAGAAGCTGTTTTCTGTTGGTCATTTATATAAAGTTACTGGAAAATAACTAGAAATAAAAATCTTCCTGGATGGAAGAGAAACGTCTTCAAACTTGGAAACAAAGTCCACTGGATGGTTTTTTTATTTCTTTTTTTTTTTTGAATGACTAGAAATTAATAATTTTTCACAGTAAATGTTTAAAATATCACTTAACTTTTCCGCAACTGAATTCCTTCTTCCAGATGCTGAGATTAGGACCTTAATCTGGCTTAGAAAAAGTCCCGGCACCGTAGTCTGGACCTTGGATGTCTTGTTAACACTCGTCACGATGCAACAAAAGAGAAGAAATCAACAAATCAATGTGTTTTAAGTCCCACAAGGGGGGGGGGGGGGGGGGAGCAGAGGGGTGGGGTTGGTGACTGGGGGGGTTAATTAAGAAGCCAGTTCAAACAGTTGTTGCATGAGGAGGAGTCAGAGGTGGATGTGTGGGGGGTGGGGGGGTCTAATCTGCGCTGGCCTTGGCCTGCTGCCCTTGGGCGGATTAAAGTGGGCCCCTTTAAACCCAGAGAGCATCGCTGCAGGCTGGGATTAATAAACCCAGAGAGCATCGCTGCAGGCCGGGATTAATAAACCCAGAGAGCATCGCTGCAGGCCGGGATTAATAAACCCAGAGAGCATCGCTGCAGGCCGGGATTAATAAACCCAGAGAGCATCGCTGCAGGCTGGGATTAATAAACCCAGAGAGCATCGCTGCAGGCTGGGATTAATAAACCCAGAGAGCATCGCTGCAGGCTGGGATTAATAAACCCAGAGAGCATCGCTGCAGGCTGGGATTAATAAACCCAGAGAGCATCGCTGCAGGCCGGGATTAATAAACCCAGAGAGCATCGCTGCAGGCCGGGATTAATAAACCCAGAGAGCATCGCTGCAGGCCGGGATTAATAAACCCAGAGAGCATCGCTGCAGGCTGGGATTAATAAACCCAGAGAGCATCGCTGCAGGCTGGGATTAATAAACCCAGAGAGCATCGCTGCAGGCTGGAATTAATAAACCCAGAGAGCATCGCTGCAGGCTGGGATTAATAAACCCAGAGAGCATCGCTGCAGGCTGGGATTAATAAACCCAGAGAGCATCGCTGCAGGCCGGGATTAATAAACCCAGAGAGCATCGCTGCAGGCCGGGATTAATAAACCCAGAGAGCATCGCTGCAGGCCGGGATTAATAAACCCAGAAAGCATCGCTGCAGGCCGGGATTAATAAACCCAGAGAGCATCGCTGCAGGCCGGGATTAATAAACCCAGAGAGCATCGCTGCAGGCCGGGATTAATAAACCCAGAGAGCATCGCTGCAGGCCGGGATTAATAAACCCAGAGAGCATCGCTGCAGGCCGGGATTAATAAACCCAGAGAGCATCGCTGCAGGCTGGGATTAATAAACCCAGAGAGCATCGCTGCAGGCTGGGATTAATAAACCCAGAGAGCATCGCTGCAGGCTGGGATTAATAAACCCAGAGAGCATCGCTGCAGGCCGGGATTAATAAACCCAGAGAGCATCGCTGCAGGCCGGGATTAATAAACCCAGAGAGCATCGCTGCAGGCCGGGATTAATAAACCCAGAGAGCATCGCTGCAGGCCGGGATTAATAAACCCAGAGAGCATCGCTGCAGGCCGGGATTAATAAACCCAGAGAGCATCGCTGCAGGCCGGGATTAATAAACCCAGAGAGCATCGCTGCAGGCCGGGATTAATAAACCCAGAGAGCATCGCTGCAGGCTGGGATTAATAAACCCAGAGAGCATCGCTGCAGGCTGGGATTAATAAACCCAGAGAGCATCGCTGCAGGCTGGGATTAATAAACCCAGAGAGCATCGCTGCAGGCTGGGATTAATAAACCCAGAGAGCATCGATGCAGGCCGGGATTAATAAACCCAGAGAGCATCGCTGCAGGCCGGGATTAATAAACCCAGAGAGCATCGCTGCAGGCCGGGATTAATAAACCCAGAGAGCATCGCTGCAGGCCGGGATTAATAAACCCACAGAGCATCGCTGCAGGCCGGGATTAATAAACCCAGAGAGCATCGCTGCAGGCCGGGATTAATAAACCCAGAGAGCATCGCTGCAGGCCGGGATTAATAAACCCAGAGAGCATCGCTGCAGGCCGGGATTAATAAACCCAGAGAGCATCGCTGCAGGCCGGGATTAATAAACCCAGAGAGCATCGCTGCAGGCCGGGATTAATAAACCCAGAGAGCATCGCTGCAGCCCGGGATTAATAAACCCAGAGAGCATCGCTGCAGGCCGGGATTAATAAACCCAGAGAGCATCGCTGCAGGCCGGGATTAATAAACCCAGAGAGCATCGCTGCAGGCCGGGATTAATAAACCCAGAGAGCATCGCTGCAGGCCGGGATTAATAAACCCAGAGAGCATCGCTGCAGGCCGGGATTAATAAACCCAGAGGGCATCGCTGCAGGCCGGGATTAATAAACCCAGAGGGCATCGCTGCAGGCCGGGATTAATAAACCCAGAGGGCATCGCTGCAGGCCGGGATTAATAAACCCAGAGAGCATCGCTGCAGGCCGGGATTAATAAACCCACAGAGCATCGCTGCAGGCCGGGATTAATAAACCCAGAGAGCATCGCTGCAGGCCGGGATTAATAAACCCACAGAGCATCGCTGCAGGCCGGGATTAATAAACCCAGAGAGCATCGCTGCAGGCTGGGATTAATAAACCCAGAGAGCATCGCTGCAGGCTGGGATTAATAAACCCAGAGAGCATCGCTGCAGGCTGGGATTAATAAACCCAGAGAGCATCGCTGCAGGCTGGGATTAATAAACCCAGAGAGCATCGCTGCAGGCTGGGATTAATAAACCCAGAGAGCATCGCTGCAGGCTGGGATTAATAAACCCAGAGAGCATCGCTGCAGGCTGGGATTAATAAACCCAGAGAGCATCGCTGCAGGCTGGGATTAATAAACCCAGAGAGCATCGCTGCAGGCCGGGATTAATAAACCCAGAGAGCATCGCTGCAGGCCGGGATTAATAAACCCAGAGAGCATCGCTGCAGGCCGGGATTAATAAACCCAGAGAGCATCGCTGCAGGCCGGGATTAATAAACCCAGAGAGCATCGCTGCAGGCCGGGATTAATAAACCCAGAGAGCATCGCTGCAGGCCGGGATTAATAAACCCAGAGAGCATCGCTGCAGGCCGGGATTAATAAACCCAGAGAGCATCGCTGCAGGCCGGGATTAATAAACCCAGAGAGCATCGCTGCAGGCCGGGATTAATAAACCCAGAGAGCATCGCTGCAGGCTGGGATTAATAAACCCAGAGAGCATCGCTGCAGGCCGGGATTAATAAACCCAGAGAGCATCGCTGCAGGCCGGGATTAATAAACCCAGAGAGCATCGCTGCAGGCCGGGATTAATAAACCCAGAGAGCATCGCTGCAGGCCGGGATTAATAAACCCAGAGAGCATCGCTGCAGGCCGGGATTAATAAACCCAGAGAGCATCGCTGCAGGCCGGGATTAATAAACCCAGAGAGCATCGCTGCAGGCCGGGATTAATAAACCCAGAGAGCATCGCTGCAGGCTGGGATTAATAAACCCAGAGAGCATCGATGCAGGCCGGGATTAATAAACCCAGAGAGCATCGCTGCAGCCCGGGATTAATAAACCCACAGAGCATCGCTGCAGGCCGGGATTAATAAACCCAGAGAGCATCGCTGCAGGCCGGGATTAATAAACCCAGAGAGCATCGCTGCAGGCCGGGATTAATAAACCCAGAGAGCATCGATGCAGGCCGGGATTAATAAACCCAGAGAGCATCGCTGCAGGCCGGGATTAATAAACCCAGAGAGCATCGCTGCAGGCCGGGATTAATAAACCCAGAGAGCATCGCTGCAGGCCGGGATTAATAAACCCACAGAGCATCGCTGCAGGCCGGGATTAATAAACCCAGAGAGCATCGCTGCAGGCCGGGATTAATAAACCCAGAGAGCATCGCTGCAGGCCGGGATTAATAAACCCAGAGAGCATCGCTGCAGGCCGGGATTAATAAACCCAGAGAGCATCGCTGCAGGCCGGGATTAATAAACCCAGAGAGCATCGCTGCAGGCCGGGATTAATAAACCCAGAGAGCATCGCTGCAGGCCGGGATTAATAAACCCAGAGAGCATCGCTGCAGGCCGGGATTAATAAACCCAGAGAGCATCGCTGCAGGCTGGGATTAAGCAGATTCTAACAGGTGCTTTCTGGTTTTCGTCCCTCCCACAGCACAGAAACAGCTCTCATCAGAGTCACCAGCGATCTGCTGATGGCCTCTGATTCCGGTTTCACGTCCCTCCTCATTCTTCTCGACCTGTCTGCTGCGTTTGACACAGTAGATCACCACATCCTCCTCCACCGCCTCCAGCATTTCATTGGTCTCTCTGGCACTGCCCTCCACTGGTTTCACTCCTACCTCACTGACAGGACCGAGTACGTGGCCCTGGGGGAGGCAAAATCCAGACCTCACACCATCACCTGTGGGGTCCCCCAGGGCTCCGTGCTCGGCCCCACCCTGTTCACCATCTACATGCTCCCCCTTAGTTGTGTCGTCGGCAGGCATGGGGTCAACTTCCATTGCTATGCTGACGACACACAACTTTACATTAAAATGACTCCTCCCAGCTCCCCCGCCAACTCTGTCACCCGCCTCAGCTCCTGCCTGGAGGATATAAAGGCGTGGATGAGTCAAAACTTCCTGCAGCTTAATGCCTCAAAAACAGAGGCCATCCAAACTGGTACTCCTCATCAACTCCGTTCCTCTCCTCTCACCTCTGTTTCATTCTGTGGTCATACCATTCCCCTCTCTCCCTCTGTTACAAGCCTTGGGGTCAAGCTTGACCCCCACCTCTCCTTTGACAATCATGTCACCTCCATCTGCAAAATGTCCTTCTTTCCCCTCCGTAATATTTCCAAACTCCGTCCCTCCCTATCCCTCCCTGCTGCAGAGAAGCTCGTCCACGCCTTCGTCTCCTCCAGGCTGGATTACTGCAACGCTCTCCTCGTCGGGATCTCTGGCAGGAGCCTTCAGAAGCTCCAGTATGTACAGAACAGCGCTGCCAGGGTCCTGATGAGGGTGAGGAAACACCAGCACATCACTCCCATCCTTCACACTTTACACTGGCTGCCCATTCACGCCCGTACAAGATTCTTCTGCACACCCATCACTGTGTGCACGGTGCGGCCCCCATGTATCTCACTGAACTGCTCACACCACACACCTCTTCCCGGACCCGGTCAGGCCAACAGCACCGTCTGGCCCCACCCAGGACACGGCTAAAAACAATGGGCGACAGGGCCTTCGAAGCCGCAGCTCCCCGTCTGTGGAATGCCCTCCCAGACCACCTTAGGGCCCCACAGACGGTGGATTGTTTTAAGAAAGGACTAAAAAATTCGCTTTTTAGAAATGCCTACAACTGTTGATTTTAGATTTTTAATAGGCTACGTATGCCTTCTAATGTATTGATTTTAATGACTGTCTTTTTACTCTGTTTTTAATGTTATGGTCTTTTAAACTTGTTTTAATTTTCCCTTTTTTTAATCTAGCACTTTGAGATTTGAAGTCAAATGTAAAGTGCGTTATAAATAAAATTCATTATTATTATTATTATTACTGGTGCAGCGGTGCTAACATGGCGGCCGTTCTTCTCTATAAATTGGATAATGTTTAGATTTTGTAGATTTTTATGCATTATGAAAAAATAAACACAAAAAACGACTCTTTGGTGACGAATACCCTATGAAATAAGTTAGTTAAGGTTTATGTTTAAAAAAATATAAAAATAAAAATGCTAATGCACATTATACTTAAATGATGCCTTTTGCAGAATAGTTTGTTATTAATGAAGGACAGGTTTTAAAACAAAACCACTGAAAAGGAAAATTTAATCGATTTCAGACATAAAACTTTGAATTGAATAAATTAGACTTAGACAACTTTTATTGTTATTTTTTACACGCGATGTATACAAAAACAAAACTTTGTTTAGTGCAGCTTTCATGACATTTTCATTCCATCAACTACAGCAGTGATCAAATGTAAACAGTGTTGAAGAAAAAAACGTGCAAAAACGCATTTAAATGGAAGTTCAGAGAATTAATATATGATGCAAATCTGTTGGTTTGGTTTTTATCAGTGTGATGCAGAGTCTGAGGTTTAGAGTCCATCAGTTCATCAGTGTGATGGTGGGGGGGAAGAAGCTGCTGCAGAACCTGCTGGTCCTGCATTGAATGCTGGGAAGCCTCTTCCCAGAGGGCAGCAGGGAGAACAGTCCATGGTGGGGGGGTGAGGGGTCATTGATGATGTCACGGGCTCGGGACACGCAGCGCTGGGATGAAATGTCTTTAATGGAGGGAAGAGGAGCCCCCATGATCCTCTCTGCTGTTCTCACCTTCTTCCAGTCTGAGGCGCTGCAGCCTCCACACCACACAGTGAGACAGCTGCTCAGAACGCTCTCTATGGGGGGGGGAGGATGGGGGGGGGGGGGGGGGGGGGGGCAGAACACTCTCTGGAATAGAATAGAATAGAATAGAAAAGAATAGAATAGAATAGAATAGAAATTCCCTTTATTCTCCCACAAATGGGGAAATTGTTTACAAGAAGAAAATTATAGAAAACATTTTCACACAAATGTGGACCTTAGAAAAATGTCTAAGAATAAGATGATGGTGAAGAGTTAAAAGATAAACAATAAATTACTGTAAAAATGTCTTAAGTAGGAGAAAAGTCAGAAAGAACAGCAGAGATCCAGCAGTTCGATCATAAACATCTATTCTTAGTCTGATATTTAAAGGAATGTTTGGATGCTGCAGAAGGTAAAGACGATACGGCAGAAAGACTTTCCTGCTTCAGGGCTTAGATTAATTCCCATTTTATGGGATGACAATAGAAATTCAATTCCAGCTTAAAGCATTAAATCTAAAATATGACAATAATCGCCTCATGAAGAGGTGAAAACTCCTCACATAGACTTTTGATGTTAGAATTAAGCGCCGGTGAGCTGAGGCCTCTGGATGCAAGGACAGACAGAAGGGAGGAGAAGCAATTAGAAGAGTAGGAGCTCTGTGCTGCTCTCCTGCTGTGTCTTTAATGAAGTGAATCGGCTTCCCAGTCGGTTCCCCCCAGCTGTTGTCCCCACAGAGTCGGCATATTTGCCCTGGCCTCTTTGTCCCTGCAGCTCGGGCTGCCGTACCTCCAAATTACCCACAGAACACCAGGAAATAAAAGCAATGCATCTGCTGCCCTGTTGACTCCAACTGCTCTGGAATGCAACCGTGTCTCCATCTGTTGACCCCCCTCATCAGGACTTAATGCCGGGAGGTGATGACAACAGAAGAAAGCCGAGGGCAAAGAGCCACAAGCAAGAATAAATATAGAAAATATAGATTAAAACATTTATGTTTGCATCATGTCTTCAGATCGTTACTAGATTTATGACAGATATATGACACCATTACGCCTAGCTCTATATCTATCTATATAGATATCTATATATCTATATACACTCACCGGCCACTTTTTTAGGTACACCTGTCCAACTGCTCGTTAACACTTAATTTCTAAGCAGCCAATCACATGGCGGAAACTCAGTGCATTTAGGCATGTAGACATGGTCAAGACAATCTCCTGCAGTTCAAAGCGAGCATCAGTATGAGGAAGAAAGGTGATTTGAGTGACTTTGAACGTGGCATGATTGTTGGTGCCAGAAGGGCTGGTCTGAGTATTTCAGAAACTGCTGATCTACTGGGATTTTCACGCACAACCATCTCTAGGGTTTACAGAGAATGGTCCGAAAAAGAAAAAACATCCAGTGAGCGGCAGTTCTGTGGGCGGAAATGCCTTGTTGATGCCAGAGGTCAGAGGAGAATGGCCAGACTGGTTGGAGCTGATAGAAGGTCAACAGTGACTCAAATAACCACCCGTTACAACCAAGGTGGGCAGAAGAGCATCTCTGAACGCACAGTACGTGGAACTTTGAGGCAGATGGGCTACAGCAGCAGAAGACCACACCGGGTGCCACTCCTTTCAGCTAAGAACAGGAAACTGAGGCTACAATTTGCACAAGCTCATGGAAATTGGACAATAGAAGATTGGAAAAACGTTGCCTGGTCTGATGAGTCTGGATTTCTGCTGCGACATTCGGATGGTAGGGTCAGAATTTGGCGTCTACAACATGAAAGCATGGATCCATCCTGCCTTGTATCAACGGTTCAGGCTGGTGGTGGTGGTGTCATGGTGTGGGGAATATTTTCTTGGCACTCTTTGGGCCCCTTGGTACCAATTGAGCATCGTTGCAACGCCACAGCCTACCTGAGTATTGTTGCTGACCATGTCCATCCCTTTATGACCACAATGTACCCAACTTCTGATGGCTACTTTCAGCAGGATAATGCGCCATGTCATAAAGCTGGAATCATCTCAGACTGGTTTCTTGAACATGACAATGAGTTCACTGTACTCAAATGGCCTCCACAGTCACCAGATCTCAATCCAATAGAGCATCTTTGGGATGTGGTGGAACGGGAGATTTGCATCATGGATGTGCAGCCGACAAATCTGCGGCAACTGTGTGATGCCATCATGTCAATATGGACCAAACTCCCTGAGGAATGCTTCCAGCACCTTGTTGAATCTATGCCACCAAGAATTGAGGCAGTTCTGAAGGCAAAAGGGGGTCCAACCCGTTACTAGCATGGGGTACCTAATAAAGTGGCTGGTGAGTGTAGATAGATATATAGATAGATAGATTTATATATGAAAATATATATATATCTTTTTTAATTGAAGAAGTATTTGCATTCATTGAATATTGAGAAAGGCATCATGCTTTGCTTTATGTCTGTTTTTTTAAAGTCTTAATTAAATTATTTTGGTACTTTGTCAGAACTGAGAATTTTTTTTCATTCTATTGTTCAACTTCCACTAATTTCAAAATATCTTTCCCATGTCAATATTTAATATATAGAGGTTTTTTTTTACCAATGAATCCAAACATATAAAACATGTTGCAGTTCTGCAGTAAATAATCCCCACTGTGACAATATGAGATTATTATTTTACTGCGTTTGGTTTAAATTCCATTTTTAAAATAAGTTGGAGTATTTCACAGAAGGATAAATACAAATGAAGAATCGGAGGCGGTTATAGTTAAAATATGGGTAAATAGAAAATAATTTACACTGATAAACCTTACCTGTTAAAATATGGAGAAGTGATCGAGGAGGTTTAGATGATCGGTTTGTTTAAATGAAGGCTTAATGTTTAAAAGGAACGGAGTCGGTGTTGATCTGACATCACAGGAATTAGCAGGAATAATGAATGGAAGGTTTTTATTCACACTATCATTTTCCAATTCTGATAGAGTTTGTTATTCATTGGTGTGAAGAGGAGCAGGAAGCAAATGGTGGTAGATGGAAATTAGAGCAGGCAGATAGTTATTGCAGATTAAAAGTTATAATTAGTTCAATTAGATCGGGGGGGGGGGTAACGAGCTCAATGCAGATATAGTTAAAGCAATCCTAGAAGCTGTACGGGCAACAATCCCAAGGAGTAACGGCAATATAAGGAGAAATATGTTCCATGGTGGACTGAGGGGTGGACAGAGGCAAATACAAGTAGGAATAAAACATTTAGGGCCAATTGCACGGGAAGGGGGGTGCTGCGGGGGCTGCAGCCTCCCTCGTCATAGCATCAGCCCCCCATGGTGGGGGGCTGTGGAGTAACATAATATTGTACTTAAAAACATGAAATTATTTATGTATTTATTTTTTAAAAGACTGTGTTTGATATGGGATTAAAATGATGGGCTGTGTATAAGATATAAACTAATGATTCATTATTTTAATATTTTATAAAAAACTAGGCTACTCCCCCGGAAGCTTCCGCCACCTCACATTCGTTCAGGCATGGCTAGCAATAGGCAGCAGAAACGTATTTCTGACTATTTCGAGGTGAGAAATGGTTTTAATTCCCCTATACGCTAGAATAAGGCTGCATATCACTAAATATTATGTCTGTATTAAGCTATTAAGTGATAAAATATGAAATTATTATTTTTTGTGTGTGTTTTTTGTTTCAGATATAAAATCATTCCCCATATCCATAGTCGAATGGACTTTCAAGACGTTCAATGCTCAGTTTAGGCTATATTTAGGCCATGTTTCATTCAAGTATTCCTGTTCCTGTTGATTGCGAGCTGTTGTTTGTTTTCAATTCAATTCAATTCAGTTTATTTCTATAGCGCCAAATTCACATCATGTCATCTCAGGTCACTTTCCAGTTCACCAGATCATCCAGTCATATTGATACAAAGTTTTCTATCTAAGGAAAACCAGCTGATTGCATCGACTCATTGACTCTTCAGCAATCCCCCACACTAAGCATGCTTGTAGCGACAGTGGAGAGGAAAAACTCCCTTTTAACAGGAAGAAACCTCCAGCAGAACCAGGCTCAGTGTGAGCGGCCATCTGCTGAGGCCCACTGGGGTTCAAGGAGACGGAAGCAGAGACACAAAAAGCAGCTGTAAAAGGCGGCCCCGTCCAGGAAACACACAGCCAGGCAGACAATCAATTTTGAATGATTAAAAGAGAAGATATAAAGTTTAAAATGTTCATGCTTTGTTCCGATGCATTTTAAATGGCAGTTTTTGGCGACAAATGTAGGCCTACAATATTATGTTAAAAACGTCAGCCACAGGCCTCAACATAATGACGTCACGTGTTTTCCAACCCAGCCATCAGCCCCCCTCGCTTGAAACAGCTTCCAGCGCGCCTGTTTAGGGCCGGATCTATCAAAGGTTTGCGTGTATAAAAACGTGAGCTATTTCACTGCGCACGCTAAAAAATGTACAAACTGATCTATCAACAGCGTGCTAAAAGGATTTGGTCTTTAAAACGTGCTAAATAGCGCCTCTTATCCATTTAGTACTTTTTCTGCAATAAATATGCAATATGGGGCGTTTACACGCAAAAATGCGTCTTGTGGGAGGAGAACATGTAAATATATTAATTTAGCACTCGCAAAGCTATTTATCAAACCTGAAAGCAATTTTGCTAACGGTATCTGACTCTATATTTAACACGTTTCAAAAGAAGGTGCAAATGGTCTGTATGCGTAATTGCGCACACATGGCAGCGGTTATTGTGGCAAGAAGGAGACATGGAAATGAAGCAAGGAGACGCAGAGAACGCATTTTTTCACTCTGTGTGAATATTTTTGGAATGAAGGAGGAAACGATCATCAAAACATATCGTTTATCCAGCATTGCCATTTTGGAGCTGTTGGGGGAACTCCGAATGGATTTGGAGCCAGCCACAAGGAGGACCAACGCAATACCAGATATCACAAAACTCCTTGCAGCATTGCACTTTTTTGCACCTGGGATCTCCCAATCTCGTTTTTCAGAAGTGCTGTCCGACGTTCTAAATGCCATGTCGCCCTGACGCCCTAATGGAGAACCCCGACCTCCTCCTTGCGCCCGTGGAGCAACATGCCAATGCTGCGGCCCGGGGATGCGTAGGCACAGTCATCTTATCCACAGTCACTTCTTGTGAGCCATTTGGTATGTGCATTTTTCTACAGGCCAATACAAAACACCTGTTGTTTTGTTTTTATTTTTTTGTTGTTTTTTTTTACTGCAGTGAAGTATAGAAATTCAGCCACATACCACCTTAGGGAATAAAGGTTGCCAAAGTTTTTATATATATATATATATATATATATATATATATATATATATATATATATATATATATATATATATATATATTTTTTTTTTTTTTTTTTATATATATATTTTTGGAGGGGGTGTCACTGTAAGATAAAAATTTCTTAATGCACTAGTTTGCACAAACTACAAACTACTTTGCCGAAAAAACCACAAAACGCGCAAAACCATCATTTAAATAGGGCGTCTCCAACAGTTTTGCACCTGCCACTAGTTACGCAATCGCTCTTGTTAAATCACCCGCAAACCATGGTTCAGCCCCTCGCGCAAAATTCCAGTTTGCGAGCGCAAATTACTGCACGCAAAATTGGATCTTGATAAATCCGGCCCTTAGAGTATTAAAGAAAACTCTGAATTATTAGAACTTGATTGCTTATAAAATGGGTGTTGCTTAAAGAATAATAATAATAAAAAAAAACAAATAAACTATATTGGAATAGATATTGTGAGTTGATTGAATGAACTACACCTTTAGGTAAAGAATGGGGAACAATTAAAATATTCCCAGTATGTAGAGATGGAGAAGCAATAATAACAAAGAATGTAGAAAAAGCGGAGCTGTTAGCGAGACGCTTTGCTAAAGTGAACAGTTCAGCTAATTAATCTGAGCAGGAAGTGAGACAGAGAGGAACAATATAGGAGAGAGCAAAGCAGTGAAGATAGAGGATTGAATAAATGTGTCTTTTTCTATGGTTGAATTGAATAATGTGTCGATGGAAAATAAAGATTTAACTCCAGGGAGAGATCAGATAACGTATGACATGTTAAACAGAGGATGAGAGTAAGAAAAACATTCCTGAGCTTTAAAATACAGTTTGAGATGCAGGAGGAAACCAGATGTTTGGCAGCAGTCGACTGTTGGTCCTGCATGTAAACCTGGTAAAGACCCAACTGATCCTGCTAGTTAAAGGCTGTAACATCCCATTGAGGTAAAGATGATAAATGAGCGACTAAAGTATTTTATAGAGAAGAATGAGTTGTTGAAACCTTATCAGAGTGGGTTTAGGAAAGGCAGGAGTCTCATTGATCCTGCAGTGGAAAGAGAACCTGGTTTTCCATGAAGTGGAAGGAGGAGCTAATGATCAAATTCAGTGTTAGGAGTGAGGAGTAGGACGCATCAATGGGTCAGAAATGTTTTAACTGAAAGCAAAATAACTGAAAGTAGAGAAAGAATTTAGAGCAAATTATCCTGTGGAAAATGGTATTTCTCAGACTATGGAGGGATTGCTGCTGCTGTCCATCTCAAATCCTTTTCCTCTTCGTGTTGGAAGTTCAACTTGTTGTCGATAAGTCTGTCATAACTTACAGCAACATCAACCTGAGTTGCTTTTCTGGAGCAAAAGTTCAATTATTTCAGTTTAACTATGACCTTTGACTCTGCTTTGCATCAGTCAGCATTTAGGAAACGTGATAATCAGCTAATTGTGAGACAGGAAGCACCATAGAGCAGCATAGCAGCATAGAGAAGGATGACGGCTTTCCTTTCCTTTGCTCAGCCTGTGTGACCATTGATTCCCCTGTGAGGTCTGCAGACGCCCCCCCATGCAGTGACTGAGCACCTTGGCCACATGCTAACGCCGTCTACCTGTGAGGTCCTCACCTTTACCAGGTGTTTTCCTCCTGGATTAATGAGGATTCTGTTTGAGCGGATTATTTTCTCACCTTCAGTTTATCCAGACGGTTTGATTTTTAGCCGCAGAACGCAGAGGTTAGAAAAGCTGTTAATGTGTCACAGATTTTAGTTTAACCGTCTCACTCAATAAGGCCCCGTCCACACGAAGTCAAAACGAACACGAAACGCTGATATTTTCCAAAACGTTTGCCGTAAAGACGTAAAATAAATGTGATCGTCCACACGAATGCATGAAAACGCTGCAAAATGTATGCCAGGCCTGTAAGTGGCGCTGTGGTGCCAAAGCAAAAATAAGCGACGAAATGTTGGGCATGCGCACTAATATTTATACATGGTTGCCCTGCGGGTCCATTTTCGTGGTTCAGTCAAATTGAGGTGCTGAACTATGTGGTCGATATTGCTCTGTTCTTCCTGGAGATATTCCAGAAGAAGAAGATTCTGTTGTAAGCCCGACAGCAGGGTGAGTAGCATGAGCAGCAACGGCGCCATTGTTGTTGTGATGTGTCGCGCATGCGTGTTTAGAGGCGACGCTATGACGCATGCGTGTTTAGAGGCGACGCTATGACGCATGCGTGTAAGAAAAAAAATGCGGTTAGAGCTTAAAGATGGAAACGCGAAAACGGCGTTTCGAAATCTTCCCACTCTGAAGGCTGAATAAAAAAAAGATCGTTTACAGACCCCCGAAACGCCGGCTTCGTGTGGATGAGAGGCTGGTTTGGTGAAAAATTTGTGCGTTTAGGCCAGGGTTCGTCTTCGTGTGGACGGGGCCTAAATCTGCTGATTAATATGAAAACATAAAAACACAGAATCTGTTTCATAACAAATAAACAATCCAAAGTCTTATTTTTACAAAATGATTTGAATCATTTTCATGTCAATGTAAAGATTATTTCTCTCTTAAAATGTTTAAAAGCTGGCAGCAGTTGCGGGAGTTATCGCCCTGTAAGTCTCCTAAACAATGACTATAAACTTTTCCCCTCCATATTATCAAAAAGAATAGAAGTCATATTACCAGCTCTAATACACAAAGACCAGACTGGCTTTGTCAGACAAAGACAGACCCAAGATAATATCAGGAAAACATTGCACATTATGAGAGAAATCACACAGCAAAAACTAGAGGCCTTGATATTAAGCCTAGACGCAGAGAAAGCATTTGATTCGGTGGGATGGTCGTTTTTATATAAAGTGCTCTCAAAATTTGGATTTCATACAACAATAATTGACACATCTAAATCATTGTATAGTAAACCAACGGCTAGAATTAAAATTAACGGAGACCTGACAAACTCATTCATCTTGGAAAGGGGAACGAGACAGGGGTGTTGTGCGTCGCCACTTCTCTTCGCCTTGTTTATTGAGCCCATGAGCCGACTGATCAGGCAGAGGCCGGATATAAAAGGGGTTACAATGACATCTGGGGAGCAAAAACTATCCTTGTTCGCTGACGATCTATTGATAAGTATAACACAGCCCACACAGACTATACCAAAACTGATGATGTTGCTCGAAGAGTTCAGTTTAATTTCTGGTTATAGAATAAATATAAATAAAACTCAGGTATTAATATTTAACTATGATCCACCGCCTTCAATTAAAACTATGTACAATTGGAATTGGGAGGCTGAATCTATCAAATACTTGGGTGTTTCACTACCGAAAGACCTCTCAAAACTGTTTGATAAAAATTACGGACCACTAAATTCAAAAATAAAATCAGACTTACATAGATGGAACGTTATTCCTTTTTTAAGTTTAAGCTCCCGGATAGAATCCATCAGGATGAACATCCTTCCACAGATGCTCTACTTATTTCAATGTCTACCAGTCAAAATCCCACCTCAACAGTTTTTAGAATGGGACAGATTAATAGCGAGGTATTTATGGCAGGGGAAAAAGGCCAGAGTTAAGTTTAGAACTTTGCAATTAAAAAAAGAAAAGGGTGGGATGGGCCTTCCCTGTCTACAGGAATACTATCATGCAGCCCAGCTGAGACCTTTAGTCTGTCTCTGTGCACCATCATACACCGCAGCCTGGAAAGAAATAGAAGGCACGACAATAAAAGGAATCCCAATAACAGCCCTTCTTTATGATTATAAATTACAGGAAGAACAGCAGATCCCAGACGACTCCATGACAGGTAGTTTTTTCAAGTCCTGGCAGGAGTTGGCTAAAATTTGCAGAATAGGAGACGCGTCTAAAATCATGAGGTGGTGCGCCTATGATTCGGATTTTGCACCAAATAGACTGGATGACAGATTCTAACTATGGATCTCTAAAGGATTAACTTCCTACTATTCATTTGTCCAGAAAGGGATATTTCAAAGTTCGGAAACCTTACAGAAAGATCATAAACTGGGAAAAGAGGATTTCTTTAGGTACCTGCAGGTGAGACACTATTTCAACAGTAACCTTAAAGAGGTGCTGAAAAAGAGCGAGTCAAGTTTCATGGAGGCATTTTTATCACTAATTAAACCCGGATCAGACGGCAAAATCATCTCCAAATTATATAAGGCCATACAGCTGTCTAAACAAGAGAATACAGAATACATAAAGAGGAAGTGGGAAAAAGAAATTAAGGTTAAAATCTCACAAGAGAGCTGGGAGGATGTTTGTCAATTGCAGTGGGTCTCGACCAGATCAAACACATGGCGGGAGTTCGGCTGGAAAAACATTATGCGATTTTTTGTTACACCCATTCAGAGACGATATCAAAACAATGGGGACGCCTGCTGGAGACTCTGTGGGTCTGAAGGAGCGAACCACTTTCACATTTTTTGGGACTGCCAGGTAATAAAACCATATTGGGAAGAATTCCACAAACATATTGAAAATATATTCAATGTAAGTATTCCATTAAAATGTGAAGCATTGTACCTGGGAAATCTACAATTGGACACATGGACTAACAAAGACAAAAAACTTCTGGCTACACTACTGGCTGCCAGTAAGAAGGCCATCACGAGGAAATGGATGAAACCAGACCCACCCACTATTGATGAATGGATTGAAATTGTTTACCAGATTTATGTGATGGAAAAGATCTGTTTTTCCCTCCAATTAGAAAAAGAAAAGTTTTATAAGATTTGGTCCAAATGGACTGAGTACGTGAAACCAATTAGATCCGACTTCATTTGATTGTTATTCTGAAATATGTCTTGCCCTCTAATGTCTTTGTGTTTTTTATTACTTGAGGTGGTGCAATCCCCATTACTGTTTAATTCTGTTCATTTTTTGTTATCTTTACAACTAAGTTAGTGATATTCTGTTAAAAATACCAGAAAGGCAACATGGACAAAATCACTTGGACTTTCTGCCTATATCTTTAGTTATAATCTTGAATGCATGAAGCTGTGATTACTGACGTAATGGAAATCTGTCTTTCTAAATAAAAAATTATAAAAAAAAAAGCTGGCAGCAGTAGAACTTCTGCATTTCAAATTAAATTAAATATAAAATATAATCCATGTTTAATTGTGTAAGAACGCTATTCAGGCCCGGCAGGATCCAGGTTTTTATTTGCAGATTATTTAAAGGATCTGAAGAAAATGAGCATAGATGCAAGAAAAAGGAAGTTTATAAATAATAACTGTTATCATTTCATTTAGGCAAATTATTTACAAAAGAAAAAATAAAGAGACGAACTTTAAGTGTGTGTTTCTCCCTGGATGTCCATAAAAACATTTATAATGAATTACATTAATAAAAAGATAAACATAGAATTCTAAGTCTAACAGACGTGATTTATCACATAGAAGTATCTATAAAAGACTGTGTACACACCAAGAAAATAAAACCTAGAAATGAATGTATTATTAATTAAATCAATACAAAAAGGGTTTAAACAGGATGTAAATTATTTAAACACAAATATAATCTTTTATTCTTATTTTACAAACAAACTAAAAATGGGGAAATGTTGTAATTATCTGTTTTTTAACAACTTTATGTTTCTTTAATTAGGCTTTATTTAGGTTTGAATAATAATGTTTGCAGTTATCATAAAAATGAACATAAAGTGTATTTTTTATTTTTTTTTCTTTAAAAATAATTTGTTTACTGAGATTATTTTTTCCAGCTCTTTTGGACGCATGGAAGTGGGAAACTCTGCATGTCATAAATGTAGATGTTTAATCTTCTCCAGATTATCTAATCTCCTGCTAACTGATGCTTCCTGGGACCATTAATCCATGGTGAGAAGTTTCTCACCTTTCTGGCCACTAGAGGCGTCATGTGAAGCGTCACACGTCAGGACAGCACCTCGCACCGCTACCTGTGAACCGAGGGGTGAACAGGTCCTTCTGTGAGGCTCAGAGAGGCGACAGAAACGACACTAATCTACAAACAGGGATGATTCCTCCTGCGGATCAGACGCTGGTCCTGGATGGCGTCCAGGAGACGGTCCTGATGGTTGGACAGCCGGAGGGACGCAGACAGATCCTTCCTCCATTTGTTCACCAGCTGCTGATCGACGGCTTTCCAAACTTTCCTGGCTTACAAATCAAAGATAATCTCATTTAATCTCTAAATTTAAACTGAGAGGAGAGAAGGATTATAAGGGATTATACTTAAGAAAACTAGAACTTTCTAAGTCTAAATAAAACCTGACAGAGGGACAGTTTAACTAGAACAGCTGCGTCTAACACAAAAAAACCCTAGAATTTTAAATTTTATGCTATTACCCATTTTTTACGGCTCAGATTTGATGCAAACTGAATAATCTAACATGTAATGATCATATCTACAGAAGCTGCATCATTTGTTTGAGAAGATAAAACAGAAACAGAATAAGAGATGTAACAAATCTTTCCGTTGGTGAAGAGCTCCTCAGAGCAGCTTTTGATCATTAGAGCAACTTTTTTCTTCGTCCAGTTAAATCCTGTCGTCCTTTGATGTCTGCACGCTTCGTTTCCTTTCCATACAGGTGTTTCCATGGTCCTTTCTTCAGACTTTTATTTCTTCCCTCTCAACAAAAGAGTCGCTCATTGACAAAGGGCAGGAAAGGCCTCCTTAACACGCTGAAACTGAGGGAACCTTTAGCACACAGAGGAGGCTGCCCCCCCCAGCTGCTGCCTGCCTCCCTGTCTGCTGAGGTGTGACGGCAGAAAGAGGTGAGCAGTGATGGAGGAGGGAGGAGACCGAAGATCTTCCTTCTCTCTAGATTAACTCTTCATGTTAAATGATTCCACTCTGTGTTGTAGACTAAGCACAGATTAAACAGGATTGCTTAATTTTGAAGAACAGATTATTCTAGTCACTTTATTTCTATAGCTCCAATTCACATCATGTCATCTCAGGTCACTTTCCAGTTCACCAGATCATCCAGTCAGATTGATTCAAAGTTTTCTATCTAAGGAAAACCAGCTGATTGCATCGACTCATTGACTCTTCAGCAATCCCTCACACTAAGCATGCTTGTAGCGACAGTGGAGAGGAAAAACTCCCTTTGAACAGGAAGAAACCTCCAGCAGAACCAGGCTCAGTGTGAGCGGCCATCTGCTGAGGCCCACTGGGGTTCAAGGAGACAGAAGCAGACATAGAAAAAGAAGCATAGATACAAAAGGCAACTGTCAACCAGCTCCACAGGCGGCCCCGTCCAGGAAACACACAGCCAGGCAGACGAGCTCCGAGCCAGCTCCCATGTCAGAGGATGAAGAGAGCACATCCAGTTAGTCACAGTCAGAGAAACAGGACTACACTGGAAAACAGGCCAAGCTCCAACATCTAGAAACAAAGGTGTTGATGGCAGCAGCACAGCTGATATTTCTCTCCAGGATGGAGTCACAGCCAAACAGGAACAGACCAGATGAAGCTACTATGAGAAAAAGCAGAGAGAGCAGAACGTTAGAGATTGAACTAACAGATTCTGCAGAGTGGGAGAATAGAGATAGAATGAAGCAGAATGATGAAAAAGGGGTCCCTATGTCCTCCAGCAGTCTAAGCCTATAGCAGCAGAACTATAGAGATAGCTCAGGATAACCTGAGCCACTCTAACTAGAAGCTTTATCAAAAAGGAAAGTTTTAAGCCTAGCCTTAAAAGTAGACAGGGTGTCTGCCTCACGGACTAAAACTGGTAGTTGGTTCCACAGGAGAGGAGCCTGATAATTAGGCTTGAGTAATTAAGGTTATCATTTGTATTACTTATTATTTAATCTGTAAAAAAAACTGCTGTTGTTAGAATGTGTGTTGTTGTTTTTTTATTTTTAGCAAAAATGCTTGTAATTTAAAACTGCTTGTAGGTCAGGCTTTACAAAGTGTCTTATAAATCTTAATTTATACCTCAATTAATTTTATACAATTAATGAATCAAACATGTTTGATTGGCAGTTTTATTGTTAGTGATGTAAGAAGCTGTTCAAAGAGAAACTTTTTCATATTATATGATAGTTCATGTCTGGATGAATAAAGTTAAAGACTGGGACTAAAAGAGGTATCAGGAAGTCAGGGTTAGGATCTACTTTGTCCTCGAAAAACTACAGATCTTTTGGAAATGACTCCTAAATTCCCCCCAAAAAGTAAAAAAAAAAAAAAAGAAGGTTTTATCCAGCGCCCAACAAAGCCTGGTTTTAGTTTAGAAAACATGCAAATAGAAACGGATGAACGGGTCCCCCCCTTTGGAATGGGGGTCGTTTGGCTTCTTTGTTAGCCTGCAATGCCCCATACCTGTCTATGTATCTGAAAGGGGGGTCGTGAGAGGGAATAGTTGGCCTGGCTGAACAGGTGAGGTCTTCTGTCCTCCTGTAAAGGGGCTGGGATGATAGCAGGAAGGAATCAACTGTATCGCTGCATTGGAGGTTTCTGAAAGCTGAAATCTGAACCCCCCCCGTTTAAGGTTGTTTTTTCTTTCTTAACATAGATGCTTCCTTCCTTTGAAACCACCTGTCCTCTTTGTTCAAAATGTGAACATTCTGGTCCTCCAAAGAATGTCCTTTGTCCATCAGGTGCAGATGGACCAATATAAAGATCAGAGCACAGAAACCAAACAACCTCTCCACAGATGCATGGCTCAAGACAGAAGAGCGCCCTCCTCTGGACAAGACTATAAAACCTGGAACTAACGCTATTTCTGACATTTTGAATTGAAAAATCTTCCTAGATGGAAGAGAAACGTCTTCTAACCTGGAAACAAAGTCCAGAGGATTGATTTTTTTTTTTTTACTTTTTTTTTTATGACTATAACCTGGATGACTGAGAATCGTCACCAACACCTAAATTGTGCGGCAATTTTAAAAAGATGCATCTCCGTCTCTGTTTTGTTATAAAATCTGTATCAACAGTTAAAGGTTTACCAAAACTAAAAAAAAAAAAACTGAAAAAACAGAAATTATTCACCAAGTTCTGATCAGTTAGATTATTTAAGAAACATTGTTTTATAATTTGTTGTTTTAAAATACCTGTATTTAGAATTTGATGGGTTTAACCTGATCGGTTCAAGTAAACAGCTATAAACTCTGATTTCAGGACACTGAGAAAAAAATTCAGATCCTTGTTTCAGATTTTATCTTAAATTCAATGATATATATATATATATATATATATATATATATATATATATATATATATATATATATATATATATATATTTGTGGTTTTGCGTCCCTAAATTTTAGTGTAATTGAATTTTTGTGTCAGCCTGTTTGACCCTGTTTGGCATGTTGATGAGTTTCTGCCTGACCTGAGCTCATGAAAACACAACCCTTCCCATCCATCAACCATCTGGGGGCTTAGGACACCCCCTCCCCCCCACACACACACACACACATAAACCCCACAGCATATATACTGTTTGACACCCCCCCTCCCCCCCGCCCAGTTGAAGGATCCTTCTACATATAAATTCTTAATTTAAACTATTTAAAAATCCAACACATTCCAAACAAACAGCAAAACAGAAACCGACCAAAGACACACCTGGAAGATTCTTCATGGAATCTATCACCATGTTATAAAGAGCAATCATAGGTGGTCTGATCTACTGGCTGTAATATTCCAGGTGGGTTCATCCAGCTGTGATGTTGGACTCATTCATAGGAGCTCAGGCTGAGGAACTTATGGATTATTTTACACCTTCCCTCGTTTAGAGATTAGCTCTAATCCCTGATGGATTCAGGTATGTTAGAGTCACTGAGCTTTATGGGCTCTCTCTCCTATGATCCAGCTCTCTTTACCACCACACCTGAGATGAGCTGCAGCGTTGATAGTGCTGGGTCCCTTTCACCCTCTGGCTTCATCTGCAGTCATCTTTGTGTGAAAGTATTGTAGTGGTGTAGATCTATATTGTATAAATCTAGGTAGGGATTTTCAAGGCTCAGAACAGACGACCCAGTTTTCAACGCAGACAGACAGATTTCTCAAAAAGTGTTTATTTAAAAATGAAGGATTAGCAGTGGGAAGCTAGGACGTCTAAGGCAGGAACCCCTGCAGGAGGGAAACTCAGGTTAGTGACCACGTCAATCTGATCCAAGATTATGAACCCGTGAGTCACTAACCTGTTCTTAAAGTTCAGTCCGCACCCAGAGGACACGGTTGGTTCCAGCCAGTCGGCTGCCGACACACTGCGGTGGACGCTGCCCAGAGGGTCCCAGGCGCTGCAGCCTTGAAGACTGAAGAACTGGCAGGAGATCAGATCCAAGTAGAGGAAGGAAGGATGGATCATCAGGAGAGCGAAACCAAAGCTGGTGTTCAGGAAGTTCGCAGAAGTCCAGACCAGATCAGAGATCTGAAGAGGTACTGAAGGAAAATCCAGGGAGGTGTCAGGAAACAGGTTGAGATTTGCTAAACAGGCAGAATGCAGCAGGAGTCCGAAGACAGGTCAGACAAACAGATCAGAACGGGGACAGGCAGGCTCAAAGTTCCACAGGCAGAAAGTATCATGTAAACTTGTATCTTCATTGCTTCTTGAGCATATTGTGTTGGTTTTATGGAGTGCTTTGACCTTCAACAAGTGGAAGATGCTTTAATCAGCTCAGACTTCATGGATGTTTCAGGAGCAAACATTAGAAGGAGCTGGAAATGCTTTGTCTCCTGCAGGGATGCCCTGTGCAGCAAACCCACATGGCGTTGAGGTCACAGAGGTCGAGTCTGTTTGTTGTTGGTTTTTATTCATAACGGAGGCTAATTTCTGCTCTGTAAGGAACTATTGGACAACTTATTGAAAATCTCTTTAATGCTGGTTTTTGTGTTCTTAGCAGTTCCTTGTTATGGCCTCTGGAGAGCTGACTGATGAATTCAGAAGTTTAAAAGTATGAAGTCATTTAAAACGCTCTCCTTAGCAACGGTAAAAAGAAACCACTGATTAGCCGGAAATAATTTAGGTTTTTTATATTCAAAACCAACCCTAATATTATTCAACAATAAAACGTTTTATCGTCCTTGTTATTCTCATCTTATAGCCTTGGTATTCAAAAGTTCTACATATATATGCATGAATGAGTCAGCGTTCAGCCTGCTGCATTTCCACACATGTTGTGTCTGGGATGGTTTTATTTGGGTGTTCAGCTGCTGCATACAGTAGAAAAGCACCTGAAACGCTGCAGCCCTGCAGCGAGGAAGTGAGCCGTATGTTTGGGTCCGTCATGCAGACAGCTGGTGCCTGAGCAGCTGCACGGCTGCGGGTGGTTGAGAAAAAGCCCGTCCCCTATAAACCCAGGAGGGACTGCTTCATCTGCTCAGCTGTTACCCACCCCCACTCGCCCCCCTCATTTCCTTCCTATTCCCCGATGCTCCGTCAGCTGAAGGCTTTAGGGGAGACAGCTGGCCTGTGCTGCTGAGGGGCGGGGGGGTCTGCTGTCGATGGATGGAGGTTCATTAGAGACAAAGCAAATATTACATCACAACTGACCAATTATTTATAAATCTGAATACAATCTCTCTAAGCACAATGATTAGAGTCTAGTTTAAAACATCCTCCTGCCCAAAAGTCCTGAATCTAATTATTTTATCCTGAATGCAGCAATAAAGAGGAAGATTTCTACTCATTTATTTCATAAAGAAGTTTTATAAGGAAATTTGCATGCATATTGCTGAGTAAATGAGCGCACATCAAGCCAAAGCTTTACTATTAGAAAAAAGAAGTCATTAATGACATCATTAGAAGCCACAAAGTCTTCATCAAACCATCTAATGTGTTGTGGTCATTTTTCCATTTTGTCCTGGTGTGTGCATTTTCACTTAAAAAAAAAAAAGAGGAAAAAAACAGCTTTTTATGTACATTTATCTACTGGCGTTAATATTTTTACTACTTTGATTACAAGAAAGCAGCCGCTCTGGAAATGCAGCAACTGACCGACTTTCAGCCTCTGATGGGAGCAGAGAAGGTGGATGATGTCACAAGAAATACAAACCAGAGATTTTCAGCTGTAAAACTTTAAACCTTTAAAACTAAACTTAACTGTAACTTTAACAAACCTTCAGCTCCTGGAAGGCAGCTTTCAGTCGGGAAGAGTGAAAACAAACTGATGAGAATAAAAAAGATTCTCAGAAGAGGAGCTAATTAAAAAAAGAAAAGGAAAACCATTTTCAGAAGTAGAACTAAATAACATGATTAGGGTGGCAAAGAAAACAGACACTAACTATAAATGTGGCTGGTGAGGTCACAGGAAAACTAAGAGACTGAGGACGTAGAAAAAGACTAAAAGATTAAAAAATCTCCTCAAAGAAGGAAGAAGTAAAAATCACTCAGTCAAAGCTTGATTCTTAAAACAAGGTTAAAAAAAGAAAATCTATTCTCCAAATAAATATCTATAATACATTTTCTACATTGCACCTGAGTTAGACATAAGTTTATCTGCAGTTTTGTCTTAAATACAATTCTATTCAGTTTATTTCTATACCTTCAATTCACATCATGTCATCTCAGGTCACTTTCCAGTTCAACCAGATCATCCAGTCAGATTGATTCAAAGTTTTCTATCTAAGGAAAACCAGCTGATTGCATCGACTCATTGACTCTTCAGCAATCCCTCACACTAAGCATGCTTGTAGCGACAGTGGAGAGGAAAAACTCCCTTTGAACAGGAAGAAACCTCCAGCAGAACCAGGCTCAGTGTGAGCGGCCATCTGCTGAGGCCCACTGGGGTTCAAGGAGACAGAAGCAGACATAGAAAAAGAAGCATAGATACAAAAGGCAACTGTCAACCAGCTCCACAGGCGGCCCCGTCCAGGAAACACACAGCCAGGCAGACGAGCTCCGAGCCAGCTCCCATGTCAGAGGATGAAGAGAGCACATCCAGTTAGTCACAGTCAGAGAAACAGGACTACACTGGAAAACAGGCCAAGCTCCAACATCTAGAAACAAAGGAGAGCAAAATTGAGAGCGAAGTGCTCTGTTAGGAACATAAGGAACAATCAGATCTCTGATATCAGATGGAGCTTGGCCATTTAAGGCTTTATATGTGAGAAGGAGGATTTTAAATTCTATTCTGGATTTAACAGGAAGCCAATGAAGAGAAGCCAGGATAGGAGAGATATGATCTCTCTTTTTCATTTTCATCAGAACTCTGGCTGCAGCATTTTGGATCAGCTGAAGGCTTTTAACTACAGTTTGTGGACTTCCTGATGGTAAAGAATTACAATAGTCCAGCCTTGAAGTAACAAATGCATGGACTAGTTTCTCAGCATCACCCCTGGACAGGAGATATTCTTTTCATCTATCTGCCCTACATCACCTCCTCTGGTGCTCTATCTGCCCTACATCACCTCCTCTGATGCTCTATCTGCCCTACATCACCTCCTCTGATGCTCTATCTGCCCTGCATCACCTCCTCTGGTGCTCTATCTGCCCTACATCACCTCCTCTGATGCTCTATCTGCCCTACATCACCTCCTCTGATGCTCTATCTGCCCTACATCACCTCCTCTGATGCTCTATCTGCCCTACATCACCTCCTCTGATGCTCTATCTGCCCTACATCACCTCCTCTGATGCTCTATCTGCCCTACATCACCTCCTCTGATGCTCTATCTGCCCTGCATCACCTCCTCTGGGCCTCCCGCACTACAATCCTACTATCCTATAGTTATATTTCTCCTCTGGTCACTAATGGTGGCGCGACGTTTTGATTTGAAGGTGGAAAAGTTGAAGCTCCTGGGATTATCTGCATTGTATTAAATTAAGCTTTATGTTGGGTGCCTGCAGGGTTGGGGGGGGGAATATGGCCGTCACTGTCATCTGGTTATGGCTCCATCTGAGGGACGGCAGCCCATCTGCTCTGAGAACATGAAAGGTCGCTGGTGAGCATTAATGCTGGATTGTATCCATTCATTGTTTAATGACCATCTGGGTCAATTAATTAAGAGTTTGCTGAGTGTTTAATAGCACTTGGCTAATTTGAGCCTTGTGATTAATTCTGAGTCCCCAGTGGTGGAAATGACCCTTACTGGGATTAGGATCACAACAATGGATGACAGATGACTGACAGCGCAGAGTGGCTTTGGAAAGCTGTTTTGATGTTTGAATGATGGCGGACTCTAAGGATGAAATGACCGCGTTGCTCATGGAGTTCCTACGGCAACCGGAACATATTGGAGCAGATCTGTGTTATCAGAGTGGGGTCATCAGGATAAACCAAAGCTGTGTTTGATGCCAAAACAAGGACACAAAAGGGTTAAAGATAAGGCTTTCATTTAGAACAGCTTGAGTGGATAAATATAACAGCAGCAGTAATGGTGCTTGGTTCATTCATTATAAAGTCATGTTACGGTGAAGTGAGTCTATTATTCATATTAATAAAAGTTCAATTAAAGAAACTAAAGATATTTGCTGATAATCACCTCCGTTTTTTCCAACTGCAATAAGATGTAAGAAAACATCCATTAAAAGTACAAGATTAAATTTTTCCCTAACAAAATGTAAAAAGTTATACAATAAATGTTTGGAAATTAAAACATGTTAAAAAACAAGACATTGCTTTTATTTTTTTAACTTAAATAATATTGTAATATTGTGAGCTGACAGTAAAGAGTGGCGTGACCTTTGCCATCCTTTCTGCTGTTGCATGCTGGGACAGCAGACTGAGCTGAAGCTCGCTAACAGACTTAGACTCAGCCTGAAGGTCAGTCAGGATGTTGAACAGGAGGAAATCCGGATGATTCTCCTCCTCTTGATGTTCTGGAAGCAGAAGCAGCTCCAGTCAGAGACGCATTTCCTCTAATTATGATAATAACTGAACTTTATTGAGCTCAAAATGGGGAAATTCCCTCCCTGGGTTTAACCCCTCCCCTTGGGGAGCAGAGGGGGAGCAGTGTGGGGTTAAGGGTCTTACTCAGGGACCCAGAGTGTCAGTCTGTGGGAGTGGGGCTCAAGGTCAGAACCTCTAACCAGTAGACCGCCACTCTGATGAGGTGCAGCCAGACCACGCCGCTCCACAGGGCGCCATTCCTGCCCGTGACCATCAAACCGTAGAGTTCATCTCTCTGACAGTTATTTCATTTCATCACTCATTATTTATTTATTTCATTACTTCACTAAGTGCAATGACACGGCCATGGTGCAACAAAGCTTATTTGTTACAGTTTTGTAAAATGTAAATACTGTTGATCGTATAAACTCTGGTTCTTCTATTATTTTATTCTTATATCTTATTTATCTCTTCTTGGTTCCACTGCAAGAAAAACATTTCCTGCAAGGATATACAGGTGCTGGTCATAAAATTAGAATATCATGAAAAAGTAGATTGATTTCAGTAATTCCATTTAAAAAGTGAAACTTGTATATTATATTCATACATTACATACAAACTCATATATTTCAGATGTTTATTTTGTTTAATTTTGATGATTACAAATGACAACAAATGAAAATCTCAAATTCATCATATCAGAAAATTAGAATATTACTGAAGACCAATAAAAACAAAGGATTTATAGAAATGTTGGCCAACTGAAAAGTATGAACATGAAAAGTATGAGCATGTACAGCACTCAGTATTTAGTTGGGCCTCCTTTGGCCTGTATTACTGCAGCAATGCGGCGTGGCATGGAGTCGATCAGTCTGTGGCACTGCTCAGGTGTTATGATAGCCCAGGTTGCTCTAATAGTGGCTTTTAGCTCTTCTGAATTGTTGGGTCTGGTGTATTGCATCTTCTTCTTCACAATACCCCATAGATTTTCTATGGGGTTAAGGTCAGGAGAGTTTGCTGGCCAATTAAGAACAGGGATACCATGGTCCTTCAACCAGGTACTGGTAGCTTTGGCACTGTGTGCAGGTGCCAAGTCCTGTTGGAAAATGAAATCTGCATCTCCAAAACGTTGGTCAGCTGCAGGAAGCATGAAGTGCTCTAAAACTTCCTGGTATGTGGCTGCGTTGACCCTGGACCTCAGAAAACACAATGGACCAACACCAGCAGATGACATGGCACCCCAAACCATCACTGACTGTGGAAACTTTACACTGGACTTCAAGCAACGTGGATGAAGTGCCTCTCTTCTTTTCCTCCAGACTCTGGGACCTTGATTTCCAAAGGAAATGCAAAATTTACTTTCATCAGAGAACATGACTTTGGACCACTCACCAGCAGTCCAGTCCTGTTTCTCTTTAGCCCAGGCAAGACGCTTCTGACGCTGTCTGTGGTTCAAGAGTGGCTTGACACAAGGAATGCGACAGCAGAAACCCATGTCTTTCATACGTCTGTGTGTGGTGGTTCTTGAAGCACTCACTCCAGCTGCAGTCCACTCTTTGTGAATCTCCCCCACATTTTTGAATGGGTTTTGTTTCACAATCCTCTCCAGGGTGCGGTTATCTCTCTTGCTTGTACACTTTTTTCGACCACATCTTTTCCTTCCCTTCGCCTCTCTATTAATGTGCTTGGACACTGAGCTCTGTGAACAGCCAGCCTCTTTAGCGATGACCTTTTGTGTCTTGCCCTCCTTGTGCAAGGTGTCGATGGTCGTCTTTTGGGCAACTGTCAAGTCAGCAGTCTTCCCCATGATTGTGTAGCCTATAGAACTAGACTGAAAGACCATTTAAAGGCTTTTGCAGGTGGTTTGAGTTAATTAGCTGATTAGAGTGTGGCACCAGGGGCCATCAATTTTGAACCTTTTCACAATATTCTAATTTTCTGATATGATGAATTTGAGATTTTCATTTGTTGTCATTTGTAATCATCAAAATTAAACAAAATAAACATCTGAAATATATGAGTTTGTATGTAATGTATGAATATAATATACAAGTTTCACTTTTTAAATGGAATTACTGAAATCAATCTACTTTTTCATGATATTCTAATTTTATGACCAGCACCTGTATAGTCATTGTGACTCTAATCAGTTTAACCAGTAGGTGGCAGTGTTGGTCCGCTGGAGGGGCCCCCCAATGTATCTTCCCGCTGACGTCAGCTTTATCCCTGTTTTTCATCCCTATTTATTTTTATTTTTAACAGGATATGACTATAAAAGGTCTCTGATTTGAAATTACATCTTCAACATTTAACCCACTAGTCTGTATCTTAATTACACATAAAGTTTCATTTGAATTATCAATCTGTTTTTTCAGTGTGAGCAAAGCCTCATTTGGAGCATTTTTCAGAGTTTTCCACTCATATATTCTGTGATGAGGAAAAACCAGCAGGTGGTTTCATCCTGCTGCTGTTTTCAGAGCAGTTTCTATATAAATTGCATTTTTCTTTTGTGATGCTGACCTCTGCCCCCCCGCTGGATGCTCTGCATCAGGCTCCTCCAGGGCCGCTGTCCTGCAGGTTTTCAATGTTTCTCAGCTTCAGCACAGCTGATTCTGATGATTGGAGGAAAACAAAAGCCTGTTAATCAGCTGAAGCAGGAAAGCTCTAAAACCTGCAGGACAGCGACTTCGGACACACTGCTCTACATCATCTGCTCACCAAAGTGTCATTACCTCAGTCAATAGCACCATCTGCTCAGCCGGGGCTCATGGTGGCTCCCAGGGGAACTTCAGGCCCTGGGAGTTTGAAAAGCTTGAATAAAATAAGAACAAATCTTCAGGGAAATGAAAATGATGGAGTGAAATACAATATTTGCTTCTCTGTGTGTGTGAGAGCATTGATGATGCATGTAGTTAGCATGACCTGGAGGTCGCTCAGGTGACTGTGCTGCTTCTGCAGTGGCTTTCATCCTGATCTGTGTTTGTATGAAGGCTTTCAGCAGGCCTGACTTTATGCATTCAGTGGTCTGCAGGATGCCTTTGAAGAGCAAATAGAAACATTAAATGCTCAGAAAGTAAATCAGGGTTTGTTGGATTTTCTTAGTTTTTACTCACAGTCTTCTGTTTTTGTTTCAGTCTTTATGTAACAAAAACTGATCACTGCTATTATTATGCTCCTATTATGTTATTCTTAGACATTTTTCTAAGGTCCTCATCTGTGTGACCATTTTCAATAATCTTTCTGCTGCTGTAAATTTGCCCATTGTGGGACAATAGAGAGATTTTCTGTTCTATAAAAGGGGTAGAAAGATATAAGTAAATCTAAACAATGTATGTATAAAAAAATATATCTGCACAATCTTTAATTTTCAACAACTTAGTTAAGCAAATTGTGTAAAATAAAATTATCAGATTTATAGTCCCCAAACTGCAGATCTATTAGAATCTGTCCTTAAATTCCAGCCAAACCCATTTACACAGTAACAGATAAAAACCTTTTGATAAATCAAACCTTACCGCCACATTTCTGACTCAATAACCATTAAAACAACTATTTTGTTAAAAGGTAGTTTTTCCTCTCCACTGTCGCTACAAGCATGCTTAGTGTGAGGGATTGCTGAAGAGTCAATGAGTCGATGCAATCAGCTGGTTTTCCTTAGATAGAAAACTTTGAATCAATCTGACTGGATGATCTGGTTGAATCATCTCTATAAAGTGACATGAGATGGCATGATGTGAATTGGAGCTATAGAAATAAACTGAATAGAATTGAATTTTCATGCATCTCAGACGGAACCATTCACAGACTGGATTATATTAAACTGAACTTCCAATTGTCACCACTGTTCGGCGCCAAGTAACCCTTCCTCTGATCACAGCTTGCTTGGTCTCGCTATGAATCCTGGGAAAAGCGAGGATACATCGGACCCGTCCTTCAAATCGGGCTAAAAGAAGGACGCATTTTAAGGTCGCATAACGAGGACTCTTGGAATCCGACCAGACCTCGGCGCCTCGCTATGACATCATCGTCCTTCGAATCAGGCCTTCTGAGGACGCAGCCCATGAATTTGAACAGGGCCCATATCTGAGCCTGTCTCTCTCCCTGACCCTATTATCATAGGCTTTAACCCCACCCACCCCCCCAGTCCAGTGGATGGTTTTTTTGAGGCACTAAACAGCACTCCAGCAGTACCCCAGGGCCTGATAACATACCTGGGCAGGTGTATAAGGAGTGGTCAGATCAGCTGGCTGGTGTCCTCACAGACATCTTTAACACCTGGCTGGACCAATCCATAGTGCCAGCATGCTTCCAGTCTGCCTCCATTATTCCAGTCCCAAAGAAGCCTCAGGTCGCCTCCCTCAATGATTAGCGGCCTGTCGCTCTGACTCCCATCATGATGAAGTGCTTCCAAAGGCTGGTTAAAGAACACATCGTCTCCAGTCTGCCGCCAACATTCCACCCAGGTTGAATGTTATTAAGTAATTTAAGGAATAATTTCTCTGTTGTTAAAATAAAACTCTTGTTTTAATCATGTAAAGCTTTCATCCACTGATGCTTCTCTAAAGTGAATAAATAAAAACACATTTATCATCCAAAGTTCCACAGAGGAAATGATCCGGCTCCAGAGGAGACACCAATGTTGGCTCACTGTGTTGAACTAAGGAGCAACTGGACCAACAGTGAGTTTCACACCACAGACACCAGGGAAACATGTTTGTTGACACGCCAGATGTTTGGGACAGCAGACGGTCAACTTTGTTTAAACAGACCCATGATTTAGCAGATTGCTACACATCTTCATTTCCTCCAGCTCAGCTGACCCAAGAAGCATCAAAATAAATCAATGTAGATCCTAAATATAGAGAAAACAGAGCTGCTTTAAAGCCGTGCAGAGTAAGGTTCTCCAGATAATCCAGAAAATTCAAGGTCCTTTACTGAAATATAATGTGACAGAACAACAGGAACATTTCTTATATACTCTGCAGTTAAAAAGGGACATGTGGGAGAGTGGAAGGTGCTTAGATTAGACCAATCTATCTGTTTGCAAGGCTGTTTTCTATATTGTTTGATGCACCTAACTTGATTTTGCTCATTATTTTTTCTTCTGTTCTCCAGTAAAATCACACTGTGTTCTGCCTTTGCTGTGAAAAGCTATTGCAATATATTTCAGGATACATTGGCGACAGGCTGCAAATTGCGTGAGTCATCCATAACGTGTGTGTGACAGAAATCGCATCACTCCTTTTTATTGCGTGCTTTGGGTGTGCAGGACTGTGTCACTACAACCTCAGAGGTCACTGCAGGAGGAGCTGCCCGGTTGGACCGCGACGCAGCCGCCTCATTCCTCAACTCTTCCGACTATTGTTTTCACCTGAAGTTATATCAACAAACAAATATTTCCCAACTGAACAATGCCCCCTCAGCACGTGGACAATCGCCATGAATGCGTCTCAGACTGATGACAGCTTTACTGCCTGTGTGAGTAAAAGCTGCTCCATCAGACAGATTCCTGAAGGCGCTGCTGCTTCACTGCTCTCTGCATTTTCCTCTCAACAAGCTAAAGGTCAAACGGCTCCTCTTGTTGTGTCACAGCTGCGCTCACACACACACACACACATTACTGAATGTGTGTGTGTGTGTGAGAGAGAAAGAAAGAAACAACATGGCAGACATAATAACCATCCAGACCAATGAGTCCTTAATTATTACCCATATTGGAAAACACTGGACATTTCTTTACTGGTCAGAACACTTTCCCAGTTTTTAGTCATTGAAAGCCAGGATTATGCACCTGTAGGGAATTGATAAGATTTTCACATTTCCGATTCCCTTATGGATTCTGTGAAACTATGAACTTGGTAAGTTTACGTTGACGTTCATACCTTCTCCTGGGACGTTCTATCTCTGCCTGCCTGCCTCGGTGGAAACAGAAGGCAGTGAACAGGATCTGCAGCCTCTGATCCAGCCAGGCTGCCCGTCTCCTCACAGTCATCGATATCTAGAAGGCATCCGTTTAATAAAAAAACATTACTGTACAATTTCGGGAAATAAACTCAATAAACTCACAATAAACTCATCTCCCCCTGATTTCAATAAACGAGCGTCACCTTTCTCTCGGTCCCTGAACTGCGGAGCAACTTGGTAGCATGTTAATGACCCCAAAGAGAGGAAGGAAACTGGTTTATTTCCAGAAATGATTCACTAGGAACCACATTAAGCTCAGCCAGTGGTTTAAAACTAGCTACTTCCCACCGGAGTTGCCTTCCATGCTGGTCGTAACTTTAGCTTCTGTCCATCAAAAACACGGCATTTCTTAAAGTCTACGCTATGTTGTGTTCGCAGGTGTTTCTGCATGTTGGATGTATTTCGTCCCACTTTACATCCAAACTTTCGATCAGTTTACCCGATGGGACGCCATTTTTTTGGTTTGCTTTCCTAGACTTACAACTGGTCACGTCGTACTTGCTTACTGAATGCGGTGTGCGTAACTTGCGTAAAAAACGTGACGTAATTTACATAGAAACATGATGTAAGTCGTACTGCCCAGAGCGACTCTGGTGCTGCCTGGAATCGTTAAAAGAACTGCTAAGCAAGCTGCCAAACGGTGCCATGGAATTGGAACACATGGAACCAGTTCTGAACAGGAACAGGTTTTCGATTCCCATCCTTATGCACCTGCCCTGATCTTAACCCCAAACACCTGTTTATCCTGGTCTAACCCAAAGGCACCTGGGAGTAAATGGTCCATTTCAAATCCCAAAGCTGGTGGATTAAGATGATAAAGTAGCTTAGCGGACTGAAACCTCTAGTCAGTGATCTGGGACGGCATTTCCTCAACTCTTTTATTTTGGATTGCCCACTAGTTGTACTTCCTCTGGGAACTGTCTCAGTTATTCTTAGTTCTTATACTTTTAATAAAACATGACCAGTGGGAGAGTTTCTAAACAGTTAGGCATTAGTTAAGGTCAAGAGGACAATGTGATCTCACAAATTAAAAAAAGCATTCAAGTCAGACTTTAAAAAGGGAAGATTTTCTGTAGCTTTAGGATTTATAAACCCAAAGTAAATATCAATTTTACCTGAAAAGATAAATGACTGCTTTAAAAAGTGCAAATGGATGGAAGACAGACTTTATTTTACAGCTGTTAAATTAATAAAAGGTGTTTTTCAGTTTGGAAAGGAGGAGGAATAAATATGAAGCTGTTTTTTCCTCAGTAATCATATTTTTTTTTCAGAAAATCTAATCTAAATTGAGAATTTGCCGCAGTAGCTGATCTAATTACTCACTCCATTCACCTGCTGTTCCCTCCCCGCTCTCTAATTACCATTCATGTTATCCACCTGCTCTGTCTGCTTTATATACGGTTCAGCCCAGCTACCGGGGCCAGATCATGATTCGTGTTACGTATTGTTGTTATTGGTTGTTGTTTGTTTGTTTGTGTTTGAGGTAAGTCCCTGGTTCATGTCCTGACTCTTGGGGGCCTGTGTGTTGAGAGGGTGTTTGTCTCCCATCTCCTGATCGTGTCCCAGCTCTTCTCCTTGGAGCCTTTCGGGTTTTTGGCTCGGAGCACGGGTGGAGACCGGTTTTAATTCATGAGATCCTGGGTCCTAGGAAGAGCCAGTTTAAAGTTCTGCAGTTCTCATGGTACCACGTCTTGTCTCTCTTCCTCTCTACCACTGGTCCACCTGTCTCCATCTGAGCATGTCTGTCTGACCTGTTGGTGGGATGAAGAGAAGCAATCATATGAATTTGGTGTTCTGAGAAAGAGACATTTAAAACATGCAGATCAAGTTTCAGAGGGGAAAGGACTCTGAGGGCCAGGCTTAGAAAGCACCTCATCAGTTAAACATTGTTTCTGTGAATGGCATTTATCAAAATAAGCCTAAAAGAGTTTCCCCCAAATCTGCTTCAAATGTTTTATTTGTTATTCCATTAATCACAAATGAGGCTGTGCAAGCAGGAAAAGAACAGTGAGGTTTAAGTCGAGCAGTAATTTGCTAAGGCCCAGTGCCATTATCAATGAAAGGTCCATCCGCTGGTAGCCGGGTCTGGGTATCTGGTTGCCCCTTGGTGGGATAGCGGTCCCATCCCGACAACTCTATACAGAAATGAACAATACTGGAAACCTGCAGGATGGGAAAGTTTGACCGAATAAAGAACCGTCTAAAAACTTAAGAATATATGAAGTCATAGATTGCTAGATTTACAAAGTGAACCCTGGGTTCAAACCCACACATTAAATACCACCATAAAAGGATCAACAACCGAGTGGGAGAGATATTCACTGTGACACTTTGAGGGTTTGAAAAATACAAACCAGTTCTTGCTGTTTTGAGAACCGGTCCTAACATCAAGGTTTCCTAAGAAGGAAAGCTGAAGTGGAAAAAAACTCTGAACTGGGATGGAGAAAAACCTTTTGGCTGCTTTTTTCCTGTTAGTGTCACACAGTGAAATATACCTTTCGAAGTCATAAGAAACTCTGTTTAGAAAGCATTTGGGATTTTGGTAATTCTCCAACAGATCTATCCTTCTTCTGTCCCAGAAGTCCCAGAAAGGAGGAAAAATCATCCAGAAAATCATCTTTTCCTTTTTCTCAACGAGCCTAAAACAGACGGAATACAGAGGAGAAATGTTTGTTTTCTATACGTTCATTGGAGGATTTTCATGTCGCCTTTTTGTTCTGTAGCCTCTTTAGATTATAAAACATGCAAGAAATCACCTCAACTTCAATCTCTGCATTTCCTTCCTCAAAATACTTCCACTATCCTAATAAAGGAAAGTTTTCTACAATTCTGGATGATAACTTCCTCAGACTTCTTTTTTTTTTAACTGATGGTAACAGCATCACATTTAACTTTGCATCTTCCTGAAAATCTATTTATTTTGGCATGTGGTGAACAACAAGTTGGGGCAGCACCTTGTCTGAATGAAACTGATTATTTTGATGGTTTTGTAATTTTTTTTTAAATACCAACAGGCCATAATGAAAATGAGCTTAAATGAAACAAAACTAACGAGTCTATTTTCAAAATGTAAGGAATAGAAGAAAAAGTTGTCTAAAAAGTAATGACTTTATTAAAGTATAGATTTCTACTGAAGGAAGGAAATAAATGCTCCATTTCCACGACCCTTTAGAAACCGTGCTGAGCTCATTCAGATCACGGTGACCCAAGTAACTGCTAAGTGTAAATGAAACGCAAACTGAACCGGACCCAGGCGAACCGCGCTAACATGGTACTAGCTCATCAGTAGGGCTCGGCGTGGTTCAGTTCAGGCGCGGTTCTCTGATATCAAAGAGCGCATAAGCAGACCGTATCACCCCCTTACAGTCAGCCTCTGTTATCGGGAAATTTCAGACATGCATAAAAATGCTAGCTTCCCTGCCGCGCTACACGGTTTTCCAGTGATGATTCTGCTTAGCAGTGCAATGATTCTTCTGGAAGCCCTGATAAGACGATCGTTTGTCGTATCCACTTCCCAAAAGGCCAAAGGCTGCCTTCTTCACCTGACTCTCAGCAAACATCCTGAATGTTGCAGGCGCCGCCATGTCGGTGTGCTTGTTCCTCTCTAGAGAGCAGTAGTACTGCAGATCGCCACTAGGAGGCGAGGAACCGTGCTAGCGTGGTGTTTAAACGGCGGTAAGGAACCGAGCTCGGCGCGGTTAACTGATCCAGGCTCGGTCCAAACTCGGCACGGATCGGTTTCAGAGGGGAGTGGAAATGGGGCTAATGTATTCGGACTTTGTTACCGTATTTTCACGACCATAAGGCGCACCGTACTAAAAGGCGCAGTCTCAGTTATGTGTCCCATTTCTGTATTTAACACACACATAAGGCGCACAGGACTATAGGGCGCGTTTTTTATATACCGGTACATGTCCTCTACTACCTTTAAATACCTCTACTGCGTATTTAAAAATACAGCGGGGGCAAAACTGAGTATGACTGTGCTTTATTCATGTATTTATTACAAAGTATTAATCAAACCTGGCAGCTGGCCGTGAGACAGACACATCGCAGATGACACAGCGCTGTGATCACTCCTAAATTAAATTAAAATCCTGAAACCTGCCGACGGAATATGTTCGCTTTTATGGGTGCCTGTAGTTTAAATTATTTAGATGAAAAACACCTGCCAGCCACCGCGTGAACCCGGAGGCTGCCCAGCCTAGAGGCTGCTGATGAAGGGATTTCTGCTGTCGGTGCACCGCTGGTATGTGGGGGTCTGAGCGCCTCCGACAGAAATAGATAATCTGGATGAACTGACTGCAATTATTAAGTTTTCAGGTGGACTTTCTCACTTAAAAACATAATAAAACTACTTTATTCCCACTGATCACAGCAAATATAGCTGCAAGATTTAGATTATTTAGATGAAAAAACACCTTCCAGCCACCGCGATGAAGAGGAGGAGACGCGCCGGGGATGCTGTTGAATTAAGTTTTCAGGGAGAAAAATACAGCGGGAGCAAAACTGAGTATGTTTGTGCTTTATTCATGTATTTATTACAAAGTATTAATCAAACCCATCAAAGTTATCATCCTCTGTTTCTGAATTAAACAGCTGCGCTAAATCAGACATGCCAATTTCCCCTTCGCTGTCAGAGTCACTTTCCGTGCAGCGCAGCTCCTCAGAAATAATGCCGGCTTTTGCGAAAGCTTGAACAACAGAGCCAGCAGACACGTTAGTCCAAGCATCTACAATCCATCCGCAAACGGTGGCGTAACTTGCCCGCCGCTGCCTTCCACTTATCCTGAAACTGTGGTCTCCGTCTGTCATCCATCGCTCCCACGCCGCTCGCAGCCTTACTTTGAACGGCCGCTTCACACCGATGTCGAGCGGTTGAAGCTCCTTTGTCAGACCCCCGGGATAACGGCGAGCACAGCGTTCATTTGATTCACCTTTTTTTTTCACATCGGCTGTGAGATGGGCACGCAGCGATGGTGATGCGTGGAAAAAAACACCTGGTCTCCTCACATACACCTGCCTTTCATCATCTCCTCATCCATCCAGCCTTTTTCATTTAATATCATATGTCATCAGAGCGCTGTGTCTGTCTCGCTGTCAGCTCCCAGATCAGCTTCTCTGATTGGTTGATGCGGCGCGTCCAGCAGCAAAACTTCAATTTTTCCATCTCGAGCAGCAGCAGCGCGTTGGCGGATGCTTAAACGCTCCTGCTGCTCAAAACGCGCTGCGGGACCTTTTGCTGCGCCTATACGCGCGTCAACCATTGACTTTGCATGTAAACTCGCTGCTTCTGCTGCACCTGCTGGGTCCGGTTCACACCGATGTCGAGCGGTTGAACAGCGAGCACAGGGTTAATTTGTTTCCCCCAGTTTTTCACATCAGCTGTGAGATGGGCACGCATGGAGTTACATATTAACAGCGATGGTGATGAGTGGAAAAAAAAAACACCTGGTCTCCTTACATTCAGCCACTCTTTCATCATCTCCTCAATGAGGTGGTCTCAAAAGTCGCAGTTACAGCACACATAGGGCGCACCGCACATTTTGAGGGGAAAAAAAGACGTTTAAGTGCGCCTTATAGTCGTGAAAATACGGTACTTGACGCTTCTGATAACATTTTCCTTCATGTTTGAAACACTATTTATTAATTTTTTACAGCACCCTAAGTCAAACCTTTTTGTGGCTCCAGCTGTGGAGCTCAGCAGCCTCTGAGCACCTGTACCACCATGGCCTCATGTGGCCGATGGCTGCGCTGATGGCCGTGCTCTCAGAAACCCTGCTGACATCACACCATCATGCCGTATCCTCATTGGCCGGGTGCCACTATCTGCTTTCAGCCCTTTTTTGCACAACGTTCCTCTTTATGAGGTCTTTCATGTTCAGTGGGCCATGTCACGGGTTTAGCTATGAGCTCATTTCTAATTTGGCCCTAGGATCCAATTATTTAACCAAAGAGGAGGTGATGTGTTTATGTGTTGCTCATTTGAAGGAAGTCTGTAGATCCTGGATATGAGCATGTTTACCATAGGAGCATTTGAACAGACGAGCCTCTTGTTTGACATTGTCAGGGACAGTGGGAGATTATTTGATGCTTCTTTATAGTTTACACCAGAGCTGATATTTGTTAGAGCATGTTTAAATGATGGAATGGCAGGAAATTAATGCTACAACCCACTGATATAGTTATCTTTTCATTTATTTTATCTTAGATAAATGACCAAACAATGAAGATTGTTTAATGTTTGCTTTGATTTTGGACTCTTTTGGACAACTTGTTACCTTCTAACCTCGATAAACTGCAGATCTGAATATATACTGAAGCAAAAAAGAACAATATATTTTCTGCAGGTAAGATAAATAATTTAATGGGTCCCAATCTCATTAATGCACTGGTTCCATCTGTTTGCCTTTTCCCCTCCCCCATCACACTGCTGAACTGAGAAAAATAAAAAATAAACCAAGTCCCTGACTCTACATCTCACTGATAACACCAAACTGAAAAAAAGCTAAAAAAAAAATAGTTTTTTTACAGCATATTTGCACTATAGATATTTGTCTTGCAATGCTCTGAACCCCCACATCAATGTTTACAGCTGATCACTGCTGCACTTCAGGGAATGAAATTATTTAATTACGGCCTTAAAGCTGAACTAAAGCAAATTTCATTTTATATACACTCTGTTAATGTAATATGACAGTTAAAGTTTTATTAACGTCGCATTAAGTACAGTTTATTGTCTATTTCAGGCATCGTGTTAAACCTTCAGAAGGTGTTTTAATATAACTAACTTCAGCGTGTTTGACCGTCCAATCACAGAGCAGATTCAGTAGATAGGATTTAGATAACTTTGTCATTTATTATATAGAAAATGAATGTTTGTTTTGGACAGCTTTCAGAGGGAAATGAACATTTCCAGTAATTTAATACAAGAACTGTTTTATCTCACTGAAGAATCACTCTGGGACTTAAAATTAATGATTATTCATTGATGGACAAACAATCCTGATGAGGAAATCTCAACATGTAACTTTTTAACAGAACATTACTTAGAAACTATTCCATCAACCAGGTTAGCAAACGGTTAATGAGCTAAAACTTTCCCTTCCCACCCGATTCCCGCCTGAAAAGAAGGGATTAATCATTGGCTAGTGACATCAACCTAGAAATGTGGACCTTGACCTTATGACTCAACTTCACACAAGCAAAAGCAAACTTACCTAAACTCTGTTGACTCGTTAAGGCTGCAGCAATGTCTTCACCAATGTCTTTCATTTCCATAAGTTCTGTTCTTCTGCCTCAGATTGACTAAACTTGCCGCTGCTTCGTTTCATTTCCCTTTCAGGAGACATTTCCTTGAACTCCAAGGGATTAGAAATCACACATAACTTTTGAGTGTTTAACACATTATTTCTATTTAATGCTGCTTTCCATAGTGGCATTAATAAATAGGAAAAAAAAGCTGTTTAGAGATTGATCATAAAATTCTCCCTCTGCATCGACCGCCTGAAAATGGCCGACATAAAACCCCCACATTAATGGGAGAGCGCCATTAGCCAAGGAGGTGAGATGACATCATCCCTTTGGGGGCAGACGGTGATGCGGGGGCGGGGCAAGCAAGGCGTACTTCCATGTTTAGTCTTTGGCAGCAAGGTGTGGGTGTGACAGGTGGGTGTTTGTCAGTGTAAGCAGGGGTGAGTGGGTCTGTGGGTGAGTGGGTCTGGGGGTGAGTCTGGGGGTCTGTGGGTGAGTGGGTCTGTGGGTGAGTGGGTCTGTGGGTGAGTCTGG
>NW_024038383.1:0-45937 GCF_016077235.1 Cyprinodon tularosa | reverse complement strand
TTTCTAACTGTTTTATTTAAGCACGTAAACACTTTTCTTTGAAGCTTGATCTGCATTCCTTAGCAGGGACGCAGTAAAACACATCTACCTGATGATAGTGCTGAAGGCTGCAACTGTGATTAATCTGTCCCACATTCCTGAAACAAATCAACTAAGTTCTGCTGACGACTAAAAAGTATAAAAGACAGTAAAATCTTTATGACTGTGAGCTTTACGTACCGACAGGCTCACAGCCATAAAGAAACAGCTATAACGGGGAGCAGGAAAGAGGATCATCGGCCAACAGATCTTCTTTTAAATGTTTAAAATTGTAGAAGATTTTTGTGACGTTTTGAATGTTTATTAAAATCTGCGTGACTCAAATGATTCGTAATCAGAGTAGAAAATGAGCCAATCAGTTGAGCCTCTGTGTGAGCGGAATGTCTGCATCATAACAAGCCAATTATAAGGTTTATTTTAAAACGGAATTACAGAAAAATGCTTCTGATGTCCAGTTATAAGTTTCCTGACTGTTTCTAAACATGTGAGGAAAATCTAGAATGAGAGATAAAATAATTAGGTGGCAGATGTCAGACCTACAGGCCTGTCTGCTGAACAACAGCGACCTCTGCTGTTCAGATGGAGGAAAGACGCTCTAGTCACAATGATCCATTTTCTGCACCAGATTAATCCTGTTTAGATATAATCAGGTAATGGTGTCCATCGCTGGACCATAAGGACGCCATCTTTTCACTGATGGAGAAACCAACAAACTGATACTTTGACGTGAGCGTGTGTGATGTTGGTATAGCTGATTATTATTATGAATGATCCAATGTTGACCTGGATGACTGATGAGGATCTACAGAATCCACCTGTGTGGAATCAGGTCTCCTGCTCTCATCTCAGAGGTCTGTTTAAATCACAGAGAGCATCAAGAAGGCCAGGGAACACACCAGGCAGCTTCCAGATGGAGGAGTTTAAAGCTGGATTTGAATCCACATAGAGTTCCCAGCTTTAAACATCCCAAGGAGCTCTGAGCAGAGATAATATTGGATGGAAGGAGAATCAGAGCACTGGGAACGTATGGAGACCCGCCTTCCCTCTGAACCTGCAGGCTGATCAGAGCCCAGAGGACCACCATCCCTCTGGATGACCAGCAGAGATCTACAGCTGAGGAAGGAGACAACAATCAGTCGTATGCTGCACACATCTGGCCTTTATGAAAGGAAGCCTTCCTGAAAGATAGCCATGAATCTTCTAATTGATTGATTTAAGAATTTTACACCATCTCTACAAAAATAAAGAATAAAAACACAAATCTAGAGAATTGGGATAAAATACAACTTTCTCTGTGGGGGAAGATCAATGCTATTAAAATGATGGTCAAGCAAGAAAATTAACTTTTTATTGATCATGCCTCCAGATATGATAATCTGATTAAGCATTTTTTATGGGAAGAGAAAAGCAAGAATTGAAAAGAGTGCTTGAAACTTTGTGCCTCTGGAGGAAAAGAAGCACTTAACGTCCCAGACCGAGGACTGCATAGATGGATATTTGGAAATGCCTAAAGATATTAGAGGGGAATAGATAAAAGATGGATACTGACTGACCTTTGACCTTTGATCACAGTGTAGCCCTAGAGAGAAGCAGCCCACAAAAGCAGAAATATCCAGTTTTTATGCACTCAAAGGGGTTTAGAATAAAGTACATTGGATTTACAGAGTGCTGCATAATGTACAGAAATACGCCCTGTGTGCGTCCATTTGCTTTGGGAATAAGCCCTTATACTGGAGACGGCTGACATCGGGTGGTGTTTCTACCATGGGAGATTTACTCAAACATGATGAAAGAACTGAAAATTCAACACATTGGACAGAAAACAACATTTCTGGAATTACTTACACATCAGAAATGGTATAAAAATCTAGATTTAACTGACTTTGAGAACTAAGCTAATCATAGAGTACCTAAAATTACCACGAGAACAAACAGCTTCAAGACTATAAATTGACAAAACTTTCAAGCAACAAAGAATCTAGAAATATGAAGTTGCTGTGGCAAAAAGATTTGGGACTAAATATAAGAAGGGAGCCGTGGCTAGTGATTTTAGCCGTGGCTAGTGATTTTAGCCATGGCTAGTGATTTTAGCAGTGGCTAGTGATTTTAGCCGTGGCTAGTGATTTTAGCCATGGCTAGTGATTTTAGCCGTGGCTAGTGATTTTAGCAGTGGCTAGTGATTTTAGCCATGGCTAGTGATTTTAGCAGTGGCTAGTGATTTTAGCCGTGGCTAGTGATTTTAGCCGTGGCTAGTGATTTTAGCCGTGGCTAGTGATTTTAGCAGTGGCTAGTGATTTTAGCCATGGCTAGTGATTTTAGCCGTAGCTAGTGATTTTAGCCGTGGCTAGTGATTTTAGCCGTGGCTAGTGATTTTAGCAGTGGCTAGTGATTTTAGCCGTGGCTAGTGATTTTAGCAGTGGCTAGTGATTTTAGCCATGGCTAGTGATTTTAGCAGTGGCTAGTGATTTTAGCCGTGGCTAGTGATTTTAGCCGTGGCTAGTGATTTTAGCCGTGGCTAGTGATTTTAGCAGTGGCTAGTGATTTTAGCCATGGCTAGTGATTTTAGCCGTGGCTAGTGATTTTAGCCGTGGCTAGTGATTTTAGCCGTGGCTAGTGATTTTAGCAGTGGCTAGTGATTTTAGCCGTGGCTAGTGATTTTAGCAGTGGCTAGTGATTTTAGCCGTGGCTAGTGATTTTAGCAGTGGCTAGTGATTTTAGCCGTGGCTAGTGATTTTAGCCGTGGCTAGTGATTTTAGCCGTGGCTAGTGATTTTAGTAGTGGCTAGTGATTTTAGTAGTGGCTAGTGATTTTAGCAGTGGCTAGTGATTTTAGCCGTGGCTAGTGATTTTAGCCGTGGCTAGTGATTTTAGCCGTGGCTAGTGATTTTAGTAGTGGCTAGTGATTTTAGCAGTGGCTAGTGATTTTAGTAGTGGCTAGTGATTTTAGCAGTGGCTAGTGATTTTAGCCGTGGCTAGTGAGTTTAGCCGTGGCTAGTGATTTTAGCAGTGGCTAGTGATTTTAGCAGTGGCTAGAGATTTTAGCCGTGGCTAGTGATTTTAGCCGTGGCTAGTGATTTTAGCAGTGGCTAGTGATTTTAGCAGTGGCTAGTGATTTTAGCAGTGGCTAGTGATTTTAGCCGTGGCTAGAGATTTTAGCCGTGGCTAGTGATTTTAGCAGTGGCTAGTGATTTTAGCCGTGGCTAGTGATTTTAGCAGTGGCTAGTGATTTTAGCAGTGGCTAGTGATTTTAGCCGTGGCTAGAGATTTTAGCCGTGGCTAGTGATTTTAGCCGTGGCTAGTGATTTTAGCAGTGGCTAGTGATTTTAGCCGTGGCTAGTGATTTTAGCAGTGGCTAGTGATTTTAGCCGTGGCTAGTGATTTTAGCAGTGGCTAGTGATTTTAGCAGTGGCTAGTGATTTTAGCCGTGGCTAGTGATTTTAGCCGTGGCTAGTGATTTTAGTAGTGGCTAGTGATTTTAGCAGTGGCTAGTGATTTTAGCAGTGGCTAGTGATTTTAGCCGTGGCTAGTGATTTTAGTAGTGGCTAGTGATTTTAGCAGTGGCTAGTGATTTTAGCCGTGGCTAGTGAGTTTAGCCGTGGCTAGTGATTTTAGCAGTGGCTAGTGATTTTAGCAGTGGCTAGTGATTTTAGCCGTGGCTAGTGATTTTAGTAGTGGCTAGTGATTTTAGCCGTGGCTAGTGATTTTAGTAGTGGCTAGTGATTTTAGCAGTGGCTAGTGATTTTAGCAGTGGCTAGAGATTTTAGCCGTGGCTAGAGATTTTAGCCGTGGCTAGTGATTTTAGCCGTGGCTAGTGATTTTAGCCGTGGCTAGTGATTTTAGCAGTGGCTAGTGATTTTAGCAGTGGCTAGTGATTTTAGCCGTGGCTAGAGATTTTAGCCGTGGCTAGTGATTTTAGCAGTGGCTAGTGATTTTAGCCGTGGCTAGTGATTTTAGCAGTGGCTAGTGATTTTAGCAGTGGCTAGTGATTTTAGCCGTGGCTAGAGATTTTAGCCGTGGCTAGTGATTTTAGCCGTGGCTAGTGATTTTAGCCGTGGCTAGTGATTTTAGCAGTGGCTAGTGATTTTAGCAGTGGCTAGAGATTTTAGCAGTGGCTAGAGATTTAAGCCGTGGCTAGAGATTTTAGCAGTGGCTAGTGATTTTAGCAGTGGCTAGTGATTTTAGCAGTGGCTAGAGATTTAAGCCGTGGCTAGTGATTTTAGCCGTGGCTAGTGATTTTAGCCGTGGCTAGTGATTTTAGCAGTGGCTAGAGATTTTAGCAGTGGCTAGTGATTTTAGCAGTGGCTAGTGATTTTAGCCGTGGCTAGTGATTTTAGCCGTGGCTAGTGAATTTAGCAGTGGCTAGTGATTTTAGCCGTGGCTAGTGATTTTAGCAGTGGCTAGAGATTTTAGCAGTGGCTAGTGATTTTAGCAGTGGCTAGTGATTTTAGCCGTGGCTAGTGATTTTAGCCGTGGCTAGTGAATTTAGCAGTGGCTAGTGATTTTAGCCGTGGCTAGTGATTTTGGCTAGTGATTTTAGCAGATTGTAGAAGACGCGTTAGAGGGGGAAACTAACCCAAAATGAAACAATACATAGATATGTTATCATAATCCAGTAGGAATACATAGAATGAAACTGAATGAAATGAATAAATACTGGGAATGTCAGCCAGAGGATAGCAAAGGGTTAAACTAGTTGTTCCTCTGCACACCTGTTCCTGCTCAGGTCATTAGTCCAGCCTTTATCCAGGTATTCTCCTCCTCAGGGTGAATATATATCCTCCTCTGCAGTTTGTCTTTGCTGGATCGACGTTTTCATTTCATTTCCTCCCGCCTTCTCTCTTCTGGTTTCTGTCTTCCTGACAGAACTGTGATGATGAAGGTATGTCTGCAGCAGCATCATAGCGTCTCTTACCTTCATCCCCGCTGCAGCAGAGGCAGCAGCTGTGAAGGGGTTGGGATCTGCGTTTTCAGCTGAATGTGTTTATTTAAAGCTTTAATCAGGGTCTGCTTGCTGTTGGCCTTGTACTTGCATCACTCAGCAGGGCCTGCCAGGTAGACCAGGGCTGCGTCTCAATTAGCAGGCTTCGTACTACCAAGTACGCAGCCTGCGAATTGAGACGCAGCCCGGGTCCAGTGTGTGTGGCACTCATTATTTTTAAAGTATTATGTTCTCAGCTCAAATGATCCTAAAACATACTTTTATTGAACAACGGCAACAGAATAGAGAACTTTTACCTTAATACTATGAGCTCTGTGAGCACTAACCTGGAAGCTGCAGCCACAGTGCATGCTGGGTAAAGAGGGAGGGGCCAGAACAACATCCGGGGACTTTGTCTGTTCTCGATCTGCTGATCTTGTGAACACAGTGCTAGAGCTCAAGCTGATGACGTTTCACGAGGACACGAGAACATGTAGACATGTTGAGACGTGTCTCCATCTAAGTCCTCCAGAGGAATGTGTTCTCTAATTCTGGAGGAACTGTCCCAGGCTGTCAGGCTATCAGCTCCAAGCAAACTCTCACTATCGATGCTGCAGCTTCATCGCCGATGCAGCAGAACCTCTGATTCCAGGTTGTTGCTCCGTCCTGTTAGAAGCTAGCTCCTTGATCCCAACAAATCCGTCATTCTGTCCTGGTTTCAGCACCAAATATTGTTGTAGATTTAACTGAAACTAACTGAAAGTGTTGGGCAAGCTACTTGTCCAGTGTAGTGAGCTAAGCTCTCAGTTACTCAACAATAAATGAAGCTTCACTACACCAAAGCTACCACCTAAAGAATTATAGCAAGCTAAGTTACACTAATGTGTTAACAGTAGCTTAACTACATCAGAAGCTACTTAACGTTGTACCAACCTAATGTCAATTCAAAATGAGTCTGATACACTGGTTAAAATATTTATTAAAGATCAGCCAATGACATAACACAGTGTAAAAATTGCTTTATGATCAGCATAATAAAACAAAAACTGAAGTAATTACTAGTAGACAAACTAGTAAACAATCTGCTGTTATTAGAACCAAATGAAAGGTACTGTGTAGTGTTCTACACATGGAGACATGGCTATGAGTTTGCATTCAATGGACATCTCTAGGGAAAACCAAACCCTACAAAAGGCATCTTATTTCTTTAGGGTCTCCCTTAGAGAAAACTTCTTCAGACCTCAATTAAACAGTCGATTCAAGGAACAAATGAAACTGTTTACAAAAAAGGTGAAAAAATAAAGAAGCTAATTAAGAGATATATATATTTATGTCTCACTGTATAATTTAATTTCTACCTACAAATTTATTCATTGTATTTTGGGGGTAATTAATTGAATGCTTATTTATTTATTTATTTATTGAGCATGTATTTATTTATGTATTTATTTTTATATATGGGAGATCTGTTCCTCCATACCTAAAAAAATCTTATCTCTGCAAATAAGCCTTAAAACAGATTTATGTAAACATCCTGTCAGGTAAACTAGGCCATGAAAATTCAATATCTAAGTTTGGCTACTGCTCTCTAATGAGAATATCTTAGTGGCACTCATCAGATTGAACTATCTGGAAATTAAAGGCGCCAATAAAGTTAAAGCTGATATATTTTTCCCATTTTTATTTCAAAAAATATACTGTAGTTGACTGTTTTAATGAGTGTTTGGCTATGTAAAACAAATGGCTAGTCTTGGCCACAAGATTATAAAAACACTTCTGCTTAGCCACTTGGCTAGTCCCTTTCCATCACACACTGCTTGTTGGTAAGTGTGTAGCTTTGGTTTTACTAATTTACATACAGCATTTGGCTAAAGTGAGTTGGGATTTACACTGACGCTAGATATTTTCACTTGCATAATGCAGGAGGAAAATCAGTGATTCACCTGAATGTGAGTCCTCAGGTTGGTGTTGGATATCCTGGACGTTGACAACAGTTTTTTTTTTTATTGCAAAGCAGACATCTGTACACTTATTTTTTTATCTGAGGATTCAACAAGTTTCATAATCTCTGAAGATAAGGCCACGGTGTGGTAGGGACAGTTGGCTGCTCTTCTCGCTCTGCTCCTGTCTCCTCCTCCATCCTGTGTATGTGGATCTGTGTGTCTGTGTGTCTTTGTGTCATTCTCTGAGTTCCACTGCAGTGCGCATGTTTCGTAGATAGACACAGAAGAGGCAGAATAGAGGCTCATGCATGAACGTCCAACGAATAAATGATTGTTGTGTCAAAATAGTAAACCTGGTTTAATTTCTTAGTTATGCCCTGGATTTTGTAGCGTTTGTGGGCGCTACGTTGCTACTTAATCAAAGCAATAACGTCACTACAGGAAAGTTACTTGATAAATAAAGCAGTGACGCTACGGTCCAGCTACTGGAACATGTAGTTAAACTAATAGCTACATGTAGCGGCGCTACTGCTCATCACTGATTATCTCAATACCCATCTGCTGAACGAAGGAAGAGTCAATAAGATTTTGTTCACAACTGGACTCAGTGAGAGCTGAAAGTGAGAGAGACTTATTGTTGATTAGCAGAGAAGCAGGCAAAAGTAGATGAGGTGAAGAGGGGGAAATTTTCTGGTCCGCCAGTACCCTTGTATCTACTGGTGGACCTTGACTTTTACCAACAGGGGACACGAAGAGACAAAATGACCAGCCTCTCCACAATAAAGGCAGAGCTTAGCCCGCATGCGGTGTTGTTTCTGCTCAGAGCTTAGCCTCATGCTGCCTAACTGCATGGGTTCAGACGGAGAAGTGACAGTAGGAAGATCAGTGGAGAGGTTGCTTGAAGGAAAAGGTTTGGAAGGAGTAGCTTTGGTACCTCTTTTCTTGGTTCCAGCTCGGATAGACAGCTTGATTAGCTCCTCCAGAGTTTGAAGGCTCATCGAGGGTGGCTAGTTCATATTTAATAGAGTCATTAAGAGCGTTAGAGTAAACACACATTAGGGATGTTTTATCCCAGCCCAAAGCAGCAGCCAGAATGCAGAAGTCAATGGCGAAATCAGATACAGACCTCTGTCCTTGTTTAACTTTCAGCATTTCACGGAAGTTCAGTGTCTTATCCAGATCCTGATTAAAGGTTAGCTTGAATTCGGTAATGAATTCCTCAAAAGTGCAGCCATTAACAGGGGATGAGGTAAATCTGACCTCGGCCCAATCCAGAGCTCGGTCAATAAGATGTGAACTGACATAAGAAATCTTAATTGAATCCAAAGGGAACTTACTTGGGGCATGGTTGAACTGAATTGTACACTGCATGAGAAAACCCCGGCACTTCTTGGCGTTTCCATCGAACCTGGGAGGACTGGGCAGCTGACACACAGAAAAAAAAGGGAGAAAAAGCTGCTTGGTTAGCTTGAGGCGGGGCTAGCACACCTGCTGGGCCGAAAGCCTAGACGTACAGCCTTGGTTAAATGAGCCACTCGACTGTTTAGCGCTGATAGTTGGCTGCTGAGATCGTGTCTCTGTTAGAGGTCGTGTTTCTGGATCAAAGTTTGTTGAAGGCGAAGTAATCTCTGAATGGCTTCTGCTGGGTCAACGATTTGGCCAGAGTGTTCTGTCATGATTTTCTTAATGGATCTGACCTACATGCAGTAAACCACTCTGAGAACCAGGGTAAAAGTTTTAACAGGTTACGTGATAGGATCAGCGGGGGTAGGATTCGGGAAACTCTGTATACTCGTCAACCGGAGCTGGAAGAGGGAAGGGAAGCTTCAGTGGTTAGTTCAGGATCCATGGGACCTTAGAACGATGACTTGGATAGACAGAGAAAACAGAACACAAGATAGTGAAGAAAACTTTCTTCCAAGAATCCAGTCGGTGTGGATTTATCCAGAGGTAGAGACTCATTGGAGGGCGGACAGGTTTAGACTTGGTTGGACCCTGAGGAGCTATTGAGCGGACTGTCACTTGGAAATACTGGAGGACTTGAACAGAACTTGTGGAGGTTTATCCCCTGTTCAGTGTGAGACTCAAACGATCCTTCCAGGGGAAGAAGGCCAAACATCCAGCTTGCAGGGCAACTTCCTGCCGAAAAGCAAAGACAAAAAGGGTTAAGCTCAGTGAAAACAGAGACTCAGTTAGACTCAGCAAAACTCAGCTTGGCTAGAGTACCCAAAATTCGCGAACACTCTGGCGCAGAGGTAGTGACAGTCCATGGCTCAAATAGTCCTCAGTGATGAGTCAACCAGCCGCAGGTGTGTGAGAGGACCAACAGGACAGGGCACCACCTGGTGGTGAAGGGAGAGAAAGACACAAAAACAAAACCCACACAAACTGGATTCCTAACGCCGAGCGCTCCACAGGTAACCTTTGAGTATGAGGAAGATTTATCATTAACATGAACAAACTGAATTTGATCAGATAGATAAGATTGAAACCAGTCTAGTGCTGTTCCTTTAATTCCAACAAAATATTCAAGTCTTTCTAAAAGAATATTATGATCAACTGGATCAAATGCAGCACTGAGATCCAACAGGACGAGCACAGATACAAGTCCATTATCTGAGGCCATGAGAATATCATTAGTGACTTTCACCAGAGCTGTTTCAGTGCTATGATGAGCTCTAAAGCCAGACTGAAACTCTTCAAAAAGTTCATTATGGTGGAAGTGATCGCACACTTGTTTGGCAACTACTTTCTCAAGAATTTTAGATCAGAAAGGAAGATTGGATATAGGTCTATAATTGACCAAGTCATCTGGGTCAAGAGACGGTTTCTTAAGCAGAGGTTTAATTCCAGCAACCTTAAAAGCTTTAGGTACATATCCCTGTAACAGAGATAGATTAATCACATCTAAAATGGAGGAGGAGATCAAAGGGAATACCTCCTTAAATAACCTGGTTGGAACTGGATCTAACATCCAAGTTGAAGGCTTAGATGAAGACAATAATTTTGCTAAGTCTGAAAGTTCAACTGGATCAAAGCAGTCTAAACCCGGTTCAGATTCCATGACTACCTCAGATACAATCGCGGATAGAGGAGTGCTTATGATCTTATTTTTAATAAGATCAATCTTATTTATAAAGAATCCCATAAAATCATTGCTGCTAAGAGCAGGTGGAATGGACGGTTCAACAGAGCTATGGCTCTGGGTGAGTTTGGCAACTGGATTAAAAAGAAATCTAGGATTATTCTTATTCTCCTCTATTAATGAGGAGAAATATGCTGCTCTTGCTTTATGAAGGGTCACCTTATACAGCAGTAAACTATTTTTCCAGACTAGTTAGGTGTTGGGAGCTGGAGAAGTTCCACCTTTCTCCAGCAGAGTCCGCCCTGGATCCTTCTGAGTGAGCCTCCTGCACAGCTGCAGCCCATCAAGATCATCAGAGGATCCACTATATAAGCTGTCTTCAGACCTTGCCTCAACGCCGCAGTGTTGATCGAGTTGGTCAGCGCCTAAGCCTAGACTCTCAGTGAATCTTTGTGACTTTGAATCCAGCCTGGATTCTAACCGTTGTCTCTATCTTCCAGGAAACCAGTGTCTCCTCTGTGAAGCTCTGGAAGAGCTAACCTACCGAGCCGACCCTCAGAGCCAAACCCGAAGAACCACACTGAACTTCCATGCAGCTCAGGACTAAGAGCTGGAAAACCATAAGTCAAGGTCTGCTCAGTACTAGACGTAAGACGCTGAAGCAGCAAGCGGACTCTGCTGATCAACTCCTCTCCAGATCCAACAGTGACCCTCCCAAAGCTAACCTCAAGAACCCTCAAGGTACAATCAGTAATAATCAAGAAAGCAAGCTCCATCGTACAACGCTAACTGAACTGTCTCTCACGCAGACTCCGGTGAACCAGTATCCAGGCCCGAACCAGAACCAGTATCATCAGTGTGCTTGTGTTCAAATAAACTTGTTGAACTTTTATTCCTGTGTCCGTCAGTGGTGTTCTGCATAATTGGGTCACTCTTAGAGTACCCATCATGACAGAACACTGCGGCCAAACTCAAGGCCCAGCAGATCACCTCACCCGTCGATTGGAGGAGCAGGATGCCCAAATTCAAGGACAAACCCAAACGCTCCGTGAGTTATATCGCCTGGTTGATACTCATAATCATATGCTTCAGAGCTATGCTAACTACTTGAACAGCGCTAACGCTGCACCGGCACCTCAACCATTTCCGTGTCCAGTTCCACCTCCGAGGTCACCGGCAGTGACGTCATCCGAGTTCCGCCCAAGTCTCCCAGAGAGATTTTCTGGTAACATGAAAGATTGCAAAGGATTTTTATTTCAGTGTCGTTTGATTTTCCAGAACTCTCCAGGCAGCTTTTTCACGGATTACAAAAAGATAACCTTCATCCTTTCTCAGTTAACAGGAAGAGCCTTGGAGTGGGCTCAGGCAAGATTTGCCACTGACAATAGTCTTCATTGCTATTACTCTGATTTCATCTCCGAATTTACTCAAGTTTTCAATCAAGAGACTGATCAAACAATTGACTCTCGAGCTCTTTTCAATTTAAAGCAGGGAAATTCTTCCGTGGCAGAATTTTCTATCAACTTCCGGGTTAAAGCGGCAGCTTCCGGATGGAACCAAAGCGCTTTGAAGGGAGCCTATTTCATGGCTTTAAATGAGCACATTAAGGATGAGCTCGCAACCCTCGACGAACCAGCTACTCTCGAGGAATTAATTCGTTTGACTTTCAGATTGGATAATAGAATCCGTGCCAGAAACAGTTCTAAAACAAGAAATCAGGGGACACTTTCCTCTGCCTCACATAACGTGACTGTTTGTTCTTCCCCTACAGAGCAGCTGCCCATACAGAGACCTAAGGCCCAGTCTCTCCCTCTGCCTATTCAGGCCTCTCATTCTGGTGACAGAGATGTCGAACCCTGCAGGTGGGACACACCAGGCTCACCCCAGAGGAAAGACAAAGACGTTTTTTGAGTAAATTATGCATTTACTGTGGTGAGAGTGGACACTTCATCGCTTCCTGCCCGGCTAAATCAAAAGCCTGGGCCCGCCAGAGGATCTGAGGAGTCTGGCAGGCCAAATTAACACTAAGAAATCTCCTCGACTGTTACTTCCTGCCACGTTGTTTTGTGCTAACCAAAGCCTCTCCTTTTCTGCATTCATCGATTCAGGCTGTGAACGGAACTTAATTGATTCGAACCTCGTCCAACAACTCCAAATAGAAACCATTCCTCTGACTCAACCTCTTAGTGTTTCTGCCATTGACGGGAAAAGACTTCACCAAGTTACCCACCAAACTCAACCCCTCAAGCTACTTCTGTCAGGTAACCACCGAGAGACAATAACATTTTTTGTTTTTCCTTCTGCATGCTCTCCCCTGGTGCTTGGATTCGAATGGTTGGAGAAGCATAATCCACACATAAATTGGACTGCTCGTCACCTGGAATCTTGGTCTACTACATGCCATGAGAAATGCCTCCGTTCGGCTGCCCCCTTGGTGGGGTCTCCTAGAGGTGGGGGGGAGATGGACTCTCCTGACCTTTCTTCCATTCCTTCCGAGTACCATGACCTAGCTCCTGTCTTCAGTAAGGTCAGTGCGACGTCCCTACCTCCACACAGACCATATGACTGCGCCATTGAACTATTACCTGGAGCACCACTACCTAGCAGCAGGTTGTACAACATTTCCAAGCCTGAAAGAGAGACCATGGAGAAGTATATAAATGAATCCTTAGCTGCTGGAATAATCCGCCCATCTTCCTCTCCTTTGGGTGCCGGGTTCTTCTTTGTTGGAAAGAAAGACGGCTCCCTGAGACCATGTATTGATTACCGAGGTTTGAACCAAATCACAATAAAGAATAAATACCCACTTCCTCTACTCGCCTCAGCATTCGAACCTGTACAAGGAGCTACAGTTTTCACTAAACTGGATTTAAGGAATGCATATCATCTTCTTAGGATCCGAGATGGAGATGAATGGAAAACAGCCTTCAAAACTCCCTTGGGTCAATTTGAATATTTGGTGATCCCTTTTGGTCTAACTAACGCTCCAGCCTGCTTCCAAGCCCTCGTGAACGATGTTCTCAGAGACTTTTTAAATGTGTTTGTTTTCGTCTATATCGACGACATACTCATTTACTCTAGGAACCTTTCTGAACATAAAAGACATGTCCGCCTTGTTTTACAGAGACTACTGGAGAACAAGCTGTTCGTTAAAGCCGAGAAGTGCGAATTTCATCAGTCTTCAGTCACCTTTTTGGGGTTTGTGCTCGAGGGCGGCCAGGTAAAACCATCTGAGGACAAGATAAAGGCAGTTTTAGATTGGCCAGTTCCAGAGAACCGCAAACAGCTACAGAGATTTCTAGGCTTTGCAAACTTTTATCGTCGGTTCATCAGGAACTATAGCCAGACCGCCCTTCCTTTAACTTCTCTGACCTCTGTCAAACGCACTTTTCAGTGGACTCCTGAGGCACAATCTGCATTTGATAAATTGAAATCTTTATTTTCCAGAGCACCAGTGTTAATGCAGCCTGACCCTGCTAAACAGTTTATCCTCGAGGTGGACGCTTCTGATTCTGGAGTTGGAGCGGTCCTATCCCAGAGACTTGACACGGATCAAAAGATCCATCCATGCGCCTTCTTCTCCCGTAGACTTTCATCCGCAGAGCAGAACTACGATGTGGGAGACCGTGAACTGTTGGCCATCAAATTGGCGCTGGAGGAATGGAGACATTGGCTGGAGGGAGCTGAGCACCCGGTTCTTGTATGGACTGATCACAAGAACCTGGCTTACATCCAGTCAACCAAGCAAGCCAATCCCCGTCAATCCAGGTGGTCCATCTTTTCCTCACGGTTTAATCTCATAATTTCCTACAGACCCGGATCCAAGAATGTCAAACCCGATTCTCTCTCTCGTCTTTACTCCGTCGATCATCCTGAGACACCTGAACCAGTCCTCCCGGCTTCCTGCACTGTTGGAGTGGTTAACTGGGAGATCACTGACCTTATCAACTCCGCCCTGGCTACAGAACCCGATCCAGGTAACGGTCCCACTAACCGAACCTATGTGCCATCTTCTGTCAGGTCTCGTCTCATCCAATGGATGCATGCTGCCAAGTTTTCCGCCCATCCGGGGGTCAGTAGAACCGTCGCCTTGATCTCAAGACGCTTCTGGTGGCCAACCCTCCATAGAGATGTCAAAGAGTATGTGTTGGCTTGCTCCACATGTGCCCGAAATAAAGCCTCACATCAACCTCCTTCAGGCCTGCTACAGCCACTTCCGGTTCCCTCGCGTCCTTGGTCCCATATTGCGATTGACTTTGTCACTGGCCTCCCTGTTTCTCGAGGTATGTCCACAATCTTCACCATTGTTGACCGTTTTTCGAAGGCCTGTCATCTCATTCCCCTTAGGAAACTTCCCACGGCCCTCCAGACAGCCCAGCTCCTCGTTAAGCACGTCTTCCGCTTACACGGCATCCCCCAGGAGATCCTCTCGGACCGGGGTCCTCAGTTCATATCCCACGTTTGGAAGGCATTCTGTTCTGCACTCGGCTGTAAACCCTCTCTGACATCAGGTTACCATCCACAATCTAACGGACAAACAGAGAGGATGAACCAGCAGCTTGAATCAACCCTTCGTTGCCTCACATCCAACAATCCCGTCGACTGGAGCCAATATCTTACATGGATCGAATATGCACACAACTCCCTCAAATCTGCTTCCACTGGACAATCTCCCTTTCAGGTCAGTCTCGGTTATCAACCTCCACTTTTCCCCGCAGACGAGAGAGAGATTTCGGTCCAGTCAGTGAATCACCACATCAGACGCTGTCAGAAGATCTGGAGAGAAACCATCGCTACCCTCAACCGATCTTCTGAAACCAACAAATGCTTCACTGACTTCAGAAGACGTCCCGCCCCCGAGTACACTGAAGGCCAAGAGGTATGGCTGTCCACTCGAGACATTCCCCTCAAGGGGATGTCTCGAAAACTCTCACCCAAATTTATAGGTCCCTACAAGATCTCTCGAGTCATCAATCCTTCAGCCATCCGTCTCCAACTGCCTCAATCCCTCCGAATCCACCCAACCTTCCACGTATCCCAAATTAAACCTGTCATCTCAAGTTCTCTGTGCCCGCCTTCCGATTCCCCACCACCCGCCCTGGAGGTCGATGGTCATCCCGCCTTCACCGTTCGACGCATCGTGGACTCCGGTCGACGAGGTCACGGCTGGCAGTACCTCGTCGACTGGGAGGGCTACGGACCAGAGGATCGCCAGTGCGTTCCGGGCTCGTACATCCTCGGCCCTGCCCTAATCGAGGAGTACGAACGTTCCTGCCCTTCGACCTCTTTCGGACCGCCAAGGGGCGGTCGTTGAGGGGGGGTACTGTTGGGAGCTGGAGAAGTTCCACCTTTCTCCAGCAGAGTCTGCTGTGGATCCTTCTGAGTGAGCCTCCTGCACAGCTGCAGCCCATCAGATCATAATAATAATACATTTTATTTAACAGCGCCTTTCTTGACACTCAAGGTCACTTTACAAATAATACAAAAAAATAAATAAAAAGAGATGAAAATACAAAATACAGATACAGGAACATAAAAAAAAACAGAGAACAAAAAACAATTATGATAGGGAAAAGAGCAGTGTATTCACAGATAAGCGAGCTGGAACAGATGGGTTTTGAGTCTGGCTTTGAATAAGGGGAGAGAGTCAATACTGTGGAGGTCGGGAGGAAGTGAGTTCCAGAGCTGGGGAGCAGAGCGACTGAAGGCTCTGCTCCCCATGGTGACAAGTCGAGCTGGGGGTACAGTGAGGTGGATGGAGGAGGAGGATCTAAGGGAGCGGGAGGAGGTGGCAATGTGAAGGAGGTCTGACAGATATGAAGGAGCAAGGTTATGGATGGCTTTGAAAGTATAGAGAAGGATTTTGAATTGAATTCTGAATTGAACTGGGAGCCAATGGAGTTGGTGAAGAACAGGGGAAATATGATGGAAGGAGGGGGTTCTGGTGATGACACGAGCAGCTGAGTTCTGAAGAAGTTGAAGTTTATGGAGAGATTTATGAGGGAGGCCAAAAAGAAGAGAATTGCAATAATCAATACGGGAGGTGATGAGGCTGTGGATAAGGACAGAGGCAGTATGAGTGGTGAGGGAGGAACGGAGACGGTTAATGTTGCGAAGGTGGAAGTATGCAGACCTGGTAATTTTATTTATGTGAGACTGAAAGGAGAGGGAGGAGTCGAGGATGACACCCAGACTCTTGACCTGAGGGGAGGGGGAGACTAAGGAGTTGTCAATGGGTAGTGAGAAACTTTTGATTTTTGATAGGGTGGATTTAGTGGCAACGAGGAGGAGTTCTGTTTTATCACTGTTTAGTTTAAGGAAGTTTGAGGTGAACCAGTCTTTAATTTCAAGTAGGCAGTTAGTAAGGGACAAGGGGGGGGAGAGAGGAAGTGGGTTTACTGGATAAATAAAGCTGGGTGTCATCCGCATAACAGTGAAAGTGAATGTTGAATTTCAGGGAAAATACTGCCAAGGGGAAGAAGGTAGGTGATGAAGAGGAGGGGGCCAAGAACTGAGCCTGGAGGAACACCAGAAGTGACAGGGGAAGGGTGTGAAGTGAAAGATTTGAGCTGAATAAACTGAGTGCGGTCGGAGAGATATGAGCGGAACCATTCAAGAGGGGTGTGAGAGATGCCAAGAGAGGATAATCTATTGAGGAGAATGGGATGAGAAATGGTATCAAAGGCTGCACTTAGATCGAGAAGGATGAGGATGGAGAGGAGTCCGGAGTCAGCAGCTATAAGGAGATCGTTTGTGATTTTTGTTAGGGCAGTTTCAGTGCTATGAGAGGGGCGAAAACCAGAGTGGAAAGGTTCGTAAAGACTGTTGAGGGTAAGAAAGGTGTGGAGTTGAGCAGACACAGTTTTTTCAAGTATTTTAGAGATAAAGGGAAGATTAGAAATGGGACGAAGATTATTAAAGTTAGTGGGATCAGAACCAGGTTTTTTCAGAATCGGGGAGACAGATGCAGTTTTGAAAAGTGAAGGAACAATACCAGAAGAGAGTGAAGAATGAATAATGGAAGTAATGAAGGGGAGGAGGGAGGTAAGACAGGTTTTGACCAGAGCCGTGGGGAGGGGGTCAAGAGAACAGGTAGAGGACTTGGATTTTTGAATGAGGTCAGAAATTTCAGAAGAAGTGGGCAGTAGGAAGGAGGAAAATGACTGGCTACGGGGGAGGGGCGGAGGGGAAGTGGGAGGCAAGGCGGTCATATGTAATTGCTGGTGAATGGAGCAGATTTTTTCATTAAAGAAGGTTGACAAAGAATTACAGGTCTGAGTAGAATACATGTAAGAAGGCAGGGTGTCAGGGGGGTCAAAGATCCTATGCATTATGGAAAAGAGAGACTTGGAATTTCCATCATTGGAACAGATAAGGTCAGAATAGTAATTTGATTTAGTAATGGCTATTGAATTTGAATATTGAAGTAGATGAGTTTTATGCATTTCTTTGTGTATGGAGAGACCAGTTTTTTTGTGGAGGCGTTCCAGTTGCCGACCTTTGGCTTTCATGAGGCGGAGCTCAGGAGTAAACCAAGGGGCAGAGCGGGAAAAGGATACAGACCGGGTTTTGAGAGGGGCAAGGGAATTGAGAATATTGGAAAGCCCAGAGTTGTAGTGGGTGACAAGGTGGTCCGGAGAGGAAAGAGCAGGGATTGGGATATTGTCAATGTGGGAGGATAAAATGTCTGTGTTTATGTTCTTAATATTGCGGAAGGAAATCTGGCGGACAGGCTTAATTATGGAGAGAGACAGGGAAACGTTGAAGGATAAAAGAAAGTGATCTGAAATATGGACATCATCAGCAGAACAGTTAGATGGGATTAAACCAGAGCAGCAAATCAAGTCCAGTGAATGTCCTTTTATATGGGTGGGAAAATCAACATACTGATGGAATCCAGAACTGTCCAGGCAGGAGGAAAAGTCTCTGGTGAGTGAAAGGTTTACATTGTCCATATGGATATTGAAATCACCGAGGAGAATGACATTAGGAGAGAGAGTAGTCAGGTGGGTAAGTAGTATGGATAATTCGTTTAAAAAGTCACTATGTGGTTTGGGGGGACGGTAGACTATGGAAATAAATATTGGAGTAGGACCAGGTAGTTCAAATGCAAAGCATTCCATAGAGCGGAAAACAGGAATAGAAACAGGCAACAACTTCCACTTCTCGCGATGAAGTAACGCGAGACCTCCCCCGCGGCCGGAAACACGAGGAAGAGAGTGGTAAACAAACCCAGGTGGAGAGGAGGCGTTGAGCAGGGAGAAGTCTTTAGGTTGTTGCCACGTCTCCGTGAGGCAGAGGAAGTCCAGTTTACGGTCATTGATGAGATCCTGGATGAGCTGACCCTTGTTTGTGAGAGAGCGGATATTCAGGAGTCCAAAGTTGACGGGAGAGTTGATATGACCGGAGGCGGGGCTTGCTGCCTTAGCCAGGCTAGCAAGCGAACTGAAGTCAGCGGTCCGACCGGGATATCGGCGAGAGCGGCGTGAAGTGGACCAGAATGATGGTATTGGATTGGAGTCATCGATGTGGAAATTCCGACGGGATCCGCGGTGGATGTATCTCCGGCGGGGAAGGAGCATGATCTCCGGGTGTAGCTGGAGAACTGGCGGTGGAGGCGCAGACAGAAGCCCACGGAGCAGGAGGAGATCAGCAGCCGAATACTGGACCAGACCAGCCCCAGGTCGGTGTAGAATGGAGAGGACAGTCCAGAGGAGGATACACCAGATGTAGAACTTGGAGGTTGACATTGTTAACGGCAGCGGGTGGCTAACCAACAGCAGCAACGGCGTTGAGTCAGGAGAACAGTTGGAGAGTGAGGTTAGTTAAACACACTCAGACACAAAAACAACGGGATGGCAGCGGGAGTTAGGATGATCAAAGCGAAGGCAAGTGTCTTTGCTCTCACTTGAATGTGAGTACACGGCCCAAAATTCCGTAAAAATGTTGAAAAATACTTAAAAACAGGTAGCGGAGAGCAGCGGCTGCAAAAACGCGCCAGCGTCCACTCAGCGCATGAGCGCAGATCATCAGAGGATCCACTACATAAGCTGTCTTCAGACCTTGCCTCAACGCCGCAGTGTTGATCGAGTTGGTCAGCGCCTAAGCCTAGACTCTCAGTGAATCTTTGTGACTTTGAATCCAGCCTGGATTCTAACCGTAGTCTCTATCTTCCAGGAAACCAGTGTCTCCTCTGTGAAGCTCAGGAAGAGCTAACCTGCCGAGCCGACCCTCAGAGCCAAACCCGAAGAACCACAGTGAACTTCCATGCAGCTCAGGACTAAGAGCTGGAAAACCCAAAGCCAAGGTCTGCTCAATACTAGACGTAAGACGCTGAAGCAGCAAGCGGACTCTGCTGATCAACTCCTCTCCAGATCCAACAGTGAGCCTCCCAAAGCTAACCTCAAGAACCCTCAAGGTACAATCAGTAATAATCAAGAAAGCAAGCTCCATCGTACAACACTAACTGAACTGTCTCTCACGCAGACTCCGGTGAACCAGTATCCAGGCCCGAACCAGAACCAGTATTATCAGTGTGCTTGTGTTCAAATAAACTTGTTGAACTTTTATTCCTGTGTCCGTCAGTGGTGTTCTGCATAATTGGGTCACTCTTAGAGTACCCATCATGACATTAGGATTCCTGTAGGCCTGTGGAGCGATATTTTCTCTCCAGTTTCCTAACATTTTGTTTCAAAGTGCACAAATCTGCATTAAACCGAGGAGCAAGCTTTCTATTTCCAAAAAAAGTTTCAAAGGAGCTGCATTGTCTAAAGCAGTAGCAGAGAACCAGCAGCCCCTTCAACAAAATCCTCAACCTGTGAAGGGGAATAAACTTAGCTTTTGCACTCTGCAGCATGGTCATGATTTAAAGTAGAAAAAAATGGTGCAAGTAATTTTTTTTTTTGCCATATTCACAAGTCAGATCTTGGTTCTGGTGGAAAAGTCAGTCTGTGTTTTAGTGGACCTGAAAATGAAGACCTAAAATGGCTGATGGGTGTAGTTCAGGAAACCGTTACAATTTGTGCTGAGATAAAACTATTAGCATTAGCACTATTAGATGTTGTTCCTTCCTGGTAGTCAGCCTGAAAGTGAAAGACAAAGTTCTGTAATAACTGATAGACGAGGCCAAAGGCAGAGTAATAAAATGCTTGAACTCAGAATGTTGTTGTAGTTCAACATGGCGTCAACATGGTCCATAAAACAACCAGACTTTTCATTCAAGTGACTCTAAACTTAACTTAAGCTTATGTGGCAAACAAATTTCTATCTGAATATCAAAATTGGACTGATTTCTAGTTTCCTGCATGTGGTTTGATAGTTTACTGGCTGCCTACCTGATGGAATGTATCACTGATCATGTGATGAAAGATCAATGGCACATTCCATCAAGTAGACAGCTTGTTAAACATTCATCTCTGTGGAGAAGATTTTAGACAATGAGAGCATTTACAAGAACAGGCTGAAAAAATGTTTGAGAGAGTTCCTAATGTGGAGCAGGAACCAATATTTGGCAGTGTTCCTAATGTGGAGCAGGAACCAATGTTTGGCAGCGTTCCTAATGTGGAGCAGGAACCAATGTTTGGCAGTGTTCCTAATGCGGGGCAGGAACCAATGTTTGGCAGCGTTCCTAATGCGGGGCAGGAACCAATGTTTGGCAGCGTTCCTAATGCGGGGCAGGAACCAATGTTTGGCAGCGTTCCTAATGCGGGGCAGGAACCAATGTTTGGCAGCGTTCCTAATGCGGGGCAGGAACCAATGTTTGGCAGCGTTCCTAATGCGGGGCAGGAACCAATGTTTGGCAGCGTTCCTAATGCGGGGCAGGAACCAATGTTTGGCAGTGTTCCTAATGCGGGGCAGGAACCAATGTTTGGCAGCGTTCCTAATGCGGGGCAGGAACCAATGTTTGGCAGTGTTCCTAATGCGGGGCAGGAACCAATGTTTGGCAGCGTTCCTAATGCGGGGCAGGAACCAATGTTTGGCAGCGTTCCTAATGCGGGGCAGGAACCAATGTTTGGCAGTGTTCCTAATGCGGGGCAGGAACCAATGTTTGGCAGCGTTCCTAATGCGGGGCAGGAACCAATGTTTGGCAGCGTTCCTAATGCGGGGCAGGAACCAATGTTTGGCAGCGTTCCTAATGTGGAGCAGGAACCAATGTTTGGCAGTGTTCCTAATGTGGAGCAGGAACCAATGTTTGGCAGTGTTCCTAATGCGGGGCAGGAACCAATGTTTGGCAGTGTTCCTAATGTGGAGCAGGAACCAATGTTTGGCAGCGTTCCTAATGTGGGGCAGGAACCAATGTTTGGCAGCGTTCCTAATGTGGGGCAGGAACCAATGTTTGGCAGCGTTCCTAATGCGGGGCAGGAACCAATGTTTGGCAGCGTTCCTAATGTGGAGCAGGAACCAATGTTTGGCAGTGTTCCTAATGTGGAGCAGGAACCAATGTTTGGCAGCGTTCCTAATGTGGAGCAGGAACCAATGTTTGGCAGCGTTCCTAATGCGGGGCAGGAACCAATGTTTGGCAGCGTTCCTAATGTGGGGCAGGAACCAATGTTTGGCAGCGTTCCTAATGCGGGGCAGGAACCAATGTTTGGCAGCGTTCCTAATGTGGAGCAGGAACCAATGTTTGGCAGTGTTCCTAATGCGGGGCAGGAACCAATGTTTGGCAGTGTTCCTAATGTGGAGCAGGAACCAATGTTTGGCAGTGTTCCTAATGTGGAGCAGGAACCAATGTTTGGCAGCGTTCCTAATGTGGGGCAGGAACCAATGTTTGGCAGTGTTCCTAATGCGGGGCAGGAACCAATGTTTGGCAGCGTTCCTAATGCGGGGCAGGAACCAATGTTTGGCAGTGTTCCTAATGCGGGGCAGGAACCAATGTTTGGCAGTGTTCCTAATGCGGAGCAGGAACCAATGTTTGGCAGCGTTCCTAATGTGGAGCAGGAACCAATGTTTGGCAGTGTTCCTAATGTGGAGCAGGAACCAATGTTTGGCAGTGTTCCTAATGTGGGGCAGGAACCAATGTTTGGCAGCGTTCCTAATGCGGGGCAGGAACCAATGTTTGGCAGTGTTCCTAATGTGGGGCAGGAACCAATGTTTGGCAGCGTTCCTAATGTGGAGCAGGAACCAATGTTTGGCAGCGTTCCTAATGCGGGGCAGGAACCAATGTTTGGCAGCGTTCCTAATGTGGGGCAGGAACCAATGTTTGGCAGCGTTCCTAATGCGGGGCAGGAACCAATGTTTGGCAGCGTTCCTAATGCGGGGCAGGAACCAATGTTTGGCAGCGTTCCTAATGCGGGGCAGGAACCAATGTTTGGCAGTGTTCCTAATGCGGGGCAGGAACCAATGTTTGGCAGTGTTCCTAATGCGGGGCAGGAACCAATGTTTGGCAGCGTTCCTAATGCGGGGCAGGAACCAATGTTTGGCAGCGTTCCTAATGCGGGGCAGGAACCAATGTTTGGCAGCGTTCCTAATGCGGGGCAGGAACCAATGTTTGGCAGCGTTCCTAATGTGGAGCAGGAACCAATGTTTGGCAGCGTTCCTAATGCGGGGCAGGAACCAATGTTTGGCAGCGTTCCTAATGCGGGGCAGGAACCAATGTTTGGCAGTGTTCCTAATGCGGGGCAGGAACCAATGTTTGGCAGTGTTCCTAATGCGGGGCAGGAACCAATGTTTGGCAGCGTTCCTAATGCGGGGCAGGAACCAATGTTTGGCAGCGTTCCTAATGCGGGGCAGGAACCAATGTTTGGCAGCGTTCCTAATGCGGGGCAGGAACCAATGTTTGGCAGCGTTCCTAAAGCGGGGCAGGAACCAATGTTTGGCAGCGTTCCTAATGCGGGGCAGGAACCAATGTTTGGCAGCGTTCCTAATGCGGGGCAGGAACCAATGTTTGGCAGCGTTCCTAATGCGGGGCAGGAACCAATGTTTGGCAGCGTTCCTAATGCGGGGCAGGAACCAATGTTTGGCAGCGTTCCTAATGTGGGGCAGGAACCAATGTTTGGCAGCGTTCCTCATACGGAGCAGGGACCAATAGAGAGCTTAGTAAGCCACCTCATGTCAAAAATTATTGATGACATCTGACCTTATGACCTCCCCCCTCCCGGTCCCCTCCCCCACAAATGATTGATGACTTATGACCTTATGACCTTACCCCTCCCCCACAAATGATTTATGACCTTACCCCTCCCCCACAAATGATTTATGACATCACCCCTCCCCCCTTCCAGTCCCATCCCCCACAAATGATTTATGACCTTACCCCTCCCCCACAAATGATTTATGACCTTACCCCTCCCCCACAAATGATTTATGACATCACCCCACCCCCCTTCCGGTCCCATCCCCCATCCTTCCAGATCCCCCAAGATTTATGACTCCATCACCCTTCCCTAAGCTAACCAATGATAATACTGGCAGGGAGTAAGTTTCTGCATTTTCAGCAAGAGAAAAAACATTTACGTTCCTACCAACAATGCCAAGAATTCTGAGAGCTATTCTCAAAAGCAGAGAATTACGCTCGGCAATGGAAAAAGATTTGGTGTTACCTGAGCAGCTTGAAGTAGGTGTAAAAAACGAGATCCGTTTTTCCGTCTGCAAAGAAATGGAGTATGCGATGGGTGAATTCGGGATCGCACCTTTGGTGAAAGACGCTTCATCGTCGACAACCCTGGACGATATAGAAGACTCTGAGACCACGCTTTCTGTGAAAGATGCTTCAACTTCCACAACCCCGGACAACAGACCGGCCGAAGAAATGGAGGACACGATGGAGGTGAATAAAAGATCTGCGTTGCCGAGCGGAACATCTTTATTATCCGAGACGCCAATTTCCGTATTCCAAGCTTCGAACCACCGCCTCGAAGCTCTCAAGAAAACGGCGATGTATTTATGCCGGGTTCAGCATCCTCCCTTTGAAACACTGCATGAAGAATGGTCTTTAGAGGATTCTGGCATGGTTGGTGCGTGGGGATACATCTTCAAATACGAATCCGGTGAGCTCTACCTTTACCAACTGGATCAAGAAGAGAAGCTCACACCCTTTTCTGATACATGCAACCTTACCTATAATGACTGGGCAGTGCTGAGGTTGGTGGTCCCCTACAACACAGAAATAAACAGGGAATTGGCTACTCCAGACCGGTCAGAGTTGATCGGTTTTCCATCCGATGTTGAAATCGTCAACGGAGAGATACTCTTTAGTGCAGTTTGGCAAACAAAATCTACCACAAACGGGTCCTGGTCTCTCAGAGCGAGCAGGCGAAGGAGCTACGAGGCTTTTTCCTCCGACCTGTTTGTTTTAGAAGTTTTCAACGCAGAAAGTGGGATCTTTAGGACCATGCTAGCGTTACCCTTTAATGTATGGCGCCAAAAAATTATCGAAATTGGGGATCGAATTTCCAAGCTGTTCCGGAGTTCGCGCTGCTAGCTTGACATTCTGACTGTAAAAAAAACCCTCTTTTAGACACACCCTCCACCCTATATATTTAGAGTGAGGAAGCATACCGGCACACATCTCTTCAAGAAGGGGCAAACCTAAACCGGATAGAATGGGGTTGTACTGGGATTTATACTCTCCTGTTTCCCCAACAGCAACTCCATATCTTCCACCTTCACCACCCTACCCTCTATCACCTGTGCTTTTTCCAGATGAAGCTAATCATCCACCATCACCAGCGCCTTTTCCAAGCGAGACTAATGAAGTAAATATCCTGAAGGAGGAAAAGAAATTGCTTCCCGCTCTTTCCGAGTCTGATGAAGACAGGGCGGAGGGAGCCTCACCTGATTCGTCCGAAGACGAACAAACCAGCCTCATCGTGCATCCGGCACAGACTCCACCGATTATAAACGGGGAGGTGGATGAGGATTGGATCTTTTCCTCACACATTGCTATAGTGAAAACAGCCATGCTTAATTTGCTTAACCACGTCGCTTTGGAATATAATCGAGAGACCTGTTACGGGTGTCAAACAGACCACCCGAGCCAACTCCAGCATCATTGTCTCGAAGCATTGAAAGAAGAATTCTATCAGACTAACTTTATCATGCTTCAATGTCGACTCAAAACACCGCAACTCATTCCAGCCATTCAACATCTAATGAAAGAACGCGGACAAGAAGTGGAGGATTTCAGGGTGAAGATAATTGTGGAGACTCTTTTGTACGAACTCAGATCTTCGTTGAGACTGCGTGCTGCTGTTGAAGAAGTGTATCGGAACATTAGAGAAATTTACAAAATCAAACAACTCTGTACTATTTCAAACATCTTTGGTCGCACCGGATGAATTATGTGCTATTTAGTTGCTTGTTTATCTTCTGTATCACTCGGAAGTGATTGAAAAAAAAGAAAGAAAAAAGATTTAAAAAAATAAATAAACGTTTTTTGTTTTTTACATTTCAAGTTTGTAGTTATGATTTGAAACGTTTTTACATTTTGTAGTTTGTAGATGTGATTTTAAAAAGTTTTTTCATTTTGTAGTTTGTAGATGTGATTTGAAAAGTTTTGTTTTTTACATTTTGTAGTTTGTAGATGTGATTTGAAAAGTTTTTACGTTTCAAGTTTTTACATTTTGTAGTTTGTAGATGTGATTTGAAAAGTTTTGTTTTTTACATTTCAAGTTTTTACATTTCTAGTTTGCAGATGTCATTTGAAAAGAGTTACATTATGAAGAATTTTTCTGAGTTTTGTGTTTTTGTGTTTTGTTGTTTTACCCATTTACCCGTTGTAAATAAAGGAGAAAAGAATAAAAAGTCTCATTATTTTTTGAGTATTGGTGTAAGGAATAGGATGTCTGATCGTGAAGCTATAAGAAAAGTCTACTATAACCCTTCCAATCCTGGAAGTTTTGGGGGGAATAGATAGGTTAAGGAGAGCTTTGCAGAATGAAACTGGGAAAAATATTAAGGTAGCTGAGGTTGAAGATTTTTTGTCGGAGCAAGACGCTTTCACTCTCCACAAACCGGCAAGACTTCATTTTCCAAGGAACAGGGTTTTTGTCTCAGGGCCTTTGAAACACTTTCAGGCAGATCTATGTGACATGCAATCTTTAGCCAACCAAAATGATGGATACAATTATTTATTAACGGTAATTGATTTGTTTTCCAAAAAGGCTTTTGTCCGAGCTCTTAAAAAAAAGACTGCCTCAGAAGTAGTTAGGGCGTTTGAATCAGTGTTTAAAGACAGTAAAATTCCTAAGAAGCTTCAAACTGATGCAGGGAAAGAATTCTTTAACAAAGACTTCAAGGCCTTAATGAAAAAATATGGAATTATCCACTTTGCGACAGCCAGCGATCTGAAGGCCTCCATGATAGAGCGGTTTAATCGTACACTCAAAACAAGAATGTAGCGATATTTCACCGCTAATAACACACAGAGATATCTGGATGTGCTTCAAGATCTTGTAAAAAGCTATAATCACAGCTATCATTCCAGTATAAAAATGACCCCTATGGAGGTTTCCTTTGAAAATAAAGACCAAGTTCTAAGGAATCTTTACGGTCAGAAGGTGGGGAGAGAAAGAAAGAAGGCAACAAAGAGGAAATTTAAGAAGGGTGACCCGGTTAGAATTTCAAAGTTAAGAGGGGTGTTTGATAAGAAATATGAACAAAGCTTTACGGATGAAATCTTCACCATATCCGAATGCGTCAGTCGTTCTCCTCCTGTGTATAAATTAACGGACTATGATGGAGAACGGATCGAGGGGTCTTTTTACGAAGAAGAAATACAGAGTCAAAATACCCAAAGACAACGTAAACGATGTGGAGAAGATATTAAAACGACGTACGCTCAGAGGTCAAAAACAAGTGTTTGTAAAATGGAAGAACTGGCCGGAGAAATTTAACAGTTGGGTCAGAGCGGCAGACCTGAGTGATGTATAAAAAAACCCTGCATTGAACCCACCTCCGACACTTTACCATGGATCCGGTGAGTGATGAAGACGGATTCTATATTACATTACCGTCTAACAGCAGCGTTGACGTATTTAAAAATAATACCGGATGTAGTTTCCGCGTAAATTTGGGGCGGCATATAAATTTAGAAGGTAGATGGCAGGTTGCCTTGGTAGAGATTTCATATCCCCACACGTGGTTTAACGTCCCTGCAGAATCAGCCTATTTTGAATGGTGGGAAGCTGGACGGAAGCAGTTCTTCCGGCAGAATATAACGCACGGATATTATGAGGACATGACGCGATTCAAAGCGGAGATTGAAAACCATCTTTGAAAAATAGAAAGTGATATATATTTAAAGATGAATATGATTGAAAAAAGGATATTTTGTCAAGGGTCGGTACAATATACGTTTTTATCCTCCTATAGCATACATGTTGGGGGCAGAGCCGGGAAAATGGATTTTGGCTAGTAAAAGAACCCTTCCTCACCCTTTTGATCTAAAAGGCGGTATGGATCTTTTGTATTGCTACAGTGATGTAGTCGCTCCACAGGTGGTGGGCGACGCTTATGCCCCTCTCTTACGTACCGTGAAAATAGAAGGCCGATACGGCGATATTATCACGCAACATTTGAATCCTCCTCACTATTTACCCGTTTCAAAAAATCATATTGAAAATATCCACGTAGAAATAAAATCCAATCAAAACGTACCGATTAATTTCAGCTACGGAAAGACCATTGTTAAACTACATTTAAGACCAGTCTCTTCGAAGCGTATGAGGAGAAGAGACATACAATAAAACGTGTAATTTACCCCGATCATTTAAGATATATATTTCTGGGAACAACGTTCATATCGTCACTTCACCATAGACTCCCCTTCTGAACTATTTTACCCTGCTGCATCGGAGAGAAGCAAATAAATAAACAAATCACACCATGGCGCGTATCGGATTGAATACGGATCCCCATAGGTTTATGCATTATTACCAAGGTTTATACATTATTACCATTATTACCATTATTACCAAATCGCCTCCGACCAATCAGGTCGGAGGCGATTTAGGAGGATTCAGTGGCGCTCCCGTGTTATACGGGCGTGGGATCGGAGCGATATTTTCAAGATTATTCAGATTTGTCTCACCCCTATTTAAAAGCGGATTTTCTATAGCTAAACCTCATCTTAGAAGAGCGGCGAGCAGCATAGCCTCAGACGTGATCGGAAAAGCTATGAAGAAGATATCGGGAAATGAGCAGGACGGTTCAGGGCTGATGCGACGAAACAAAAAGCGTCTGCCCGGAGAACGTTTTTGGAACTTTCAAAAACGCAAGAGCATTAAAAGAAAGAAATCATTAGGAAGAAGCAAGGCTAAGAGCAAGAAGTCTGTCAGGAGAGGAGATATTTTTCAGTGAGGAGGAGAAGACATGGCTCTACTGCATCAAAAGTCCCCGGAATGCAGTTTGACGGAACTGGACTTATTTTCAGCTCCGATGACGCAACTGTCTATAGAAGATAAGGTTTATACAGAAATTCTTCCTCTCTCTGCTCTTACAGAGACGGGTCCTATCGAATTTTTTATCTGCGGCAAAGGCGATAAACATTTGGATATAAACGACACACTCATCCATCTACGTCTCAAAATTACAAACACAGATGGTAGTGACCTAGCGCCAGACGCTCCCGTCAGACTCATCAACTATCCTTTAAATACCATCTTTAGTCAGTGCGATGTGACCTTGGGAGAGAGACTTATTTCTCAAACAAGTGTCACCCATCCCTACCGATGTATAATTAAAACATTGCTCAACTATTCAGAAGATACATTAAAGAGTTTTTTTTTTTTAGATTTGGTGTGCTATTGATTCAACCGTTGTCACCAATGGGCTTAATCTGCAGTAGAATTGAATCATAGAGCCAATTCTACCGCAGAATCTAAAGAGGCTCATTTGATAGGAGCTCTACACTGGGATATATTTTTCTGAAGAAAGACTCCTTCTGAATTCTATTGATATGAGAATCAAATCACCACGAGCCAGCATCACATTTTGTTTATTGGGGCTTGCAATTCTATTTATCGACTAAAGATATTAGGGGCTGTTCTATTTGTGAAAAAGGTTTCAGTTTCTCTTGCCATATGCTTACGTCACAATTCAGCATTGATGCGCAGTAATGCGCTTTATTCGCTGTCGAGAGTTAATGTGAAGCTGTATTCTATCCCAGAAAATTCCAGAATTTGCATCCAAGGGGATCTATTTCTGGGCACTATACCTAAATATGTGGTTCTTGGTTTAGTGCACCTCAAAGCCTTTACTAGAAGGAGAGATTTATCGCCCTTTCACTTAAGGTACGTGAATTTAGAGTTTTTGGTGCTTTGCAGAGATGGAAAACAGATCCAACTCTGCAGATATAAAGCTTTTCAACCCCAGTTCAACAAAGGGGAACTCTGCGAGGGAAGGTATACGGCTTGATTATCTCCACGGGTTGTTATTTGAAAGATCATCCACTCGCCATCACTCGTCAGGACTTTGATAACGGATACACACTTTTCGTTTTTAATCTTAATCCGGAAGGAGATATCGAAGCCCTATCCCCGATGTCTCACGGTAATCTGAGGCTGGAAATGCGCTTCAAAGAACCGCTACCTCACACCACTACACTCATTGTTTACGCCTGTTATGATTCTATACTGGAGATTGACTCAAAGAGACAAGTTTTGGTGGACTATTATTATTACTATTATTACTATTATCGGCGACGTGTTTGGAGGAGTCTGGGCCTGCGATCAACTCAGCCAGCTGCTACGCCATCTTACACGACCGCTATACTTTATCGTTAATACCCACCCTTCACACATGCCTGGGGAAAACTGGTTGGCTCTGACCCTGGAAAAGAACGGAAAATCTACTTTTTTTGATTCTTATGGCTTCCAGCCTAATTTAGGCTTCTACCCTCCCAGCATTTTTTCATTTTTGAAAGAAAGATCGTCTAAAATAATGTACCACGATCAGCACCTACAACATATTCTTTCCATTATTTGTGGTCAGCATTGTGTATTCTACCTATGTCATAGAGCATGCGGTTTTTCAATGAGCGAAGTGTTAAGCTTGTATGATGATGATGATGTTTTAAAAAATGATGTAATGGTTTCAAACTTTGTCAAAAAATATCAGCGTTGTATTAAAAATCATACATTCTGCTCCTTTAACCAGGGAACATGTTCTTTGAAAATGTTTAAAGATTGTTATAAATTGTGATGTTTTGAAGAAAATAAATTTCTTCTTCTTTTCTGACGCTCGGTCGTTCTTTTTTCTTTTCTCGCTTCATCCTCCTTCGTTCCGGAGAAATGAGGAGAAAGAATAAATTTCTTTCCTCCTCTGTTTTTTTCTGTTTCGGTCTTGAGACGACGGTATTGTTCACGCGCGTGTGGGTTATTCACAGAAGATACCGGTATGTTTAATCGATCCAAAGTACTGAGGAAATATTTCCATCCCGTTGATTGTAGAATCTTTTTTTTATACGGGAGTATAAGGTTCTTTATAAGATCTATTAAATTGGACCCTTTAATGGGGTGGTCTTGAAAAATAAATTCTCCTTTCGAGGTCCATCCCCCATTATGCTGAGAAAGTTTTCATAAAATGTACTCGGCATTTTTCCGCTCCTTTTGCGGAAGGCTTTTTATCACTTCGCCGGCTGTTTCATCCATTTCGGACCGCTCACCTGAATCATTTACAGGTACGGAGGCCGGCTCATTTTCTGCATCCTCGTGCTAAAGAGAAATAGTCATACGAGGTTCCTCTAACCGACCTTGCTTGATCAAGGTCAGATACCGCTGTAGCAAAGCCTCATATTTCTTTATTTTTTCGTAAGGGGTAAACCCGGTTTCATTCAAAACCACTTTCATTTTCATATCCAATTCTTCCTCGGCCGTCTGTCTAATAAAAGTATCCGGCTGGCTCAGACGTTTAAACTGGTGGGGTGAAACCAGGTAAATTTTTTGGGATGTTCTAAGAGCCATTATTTCCTGGCAATTCCAACCAATAATTCACCTAAAAGAGGCGCTAAAGCTCCCAAGATTGGGAGAATAAAACCCCCTTTCTGAGATTTGAGGGCAGTCCGCTTTCGTTTTATTCCTACCCGTTTATCCGCCAGTAGTCTGACTATCTTTTTTTGCTTTTTCAATTTTTGATGTTGAGAAGGAGATAACTTGATATTTCCTTTTAAAATATTGAGAGAAATTTCACACAGAGCTTGGAGAAAGTCGGGTGAGCAATGTGCCAATATATCTTTACATTTCTGAGGAGTAGCGTGGTACAGAGCCTTTAATAAAGGCGTGTTTCTTTTTATACGGGCGGACATGAATAGGAACCACCTACTTTGATCTGGGGAGATAGATGACGGGCCACTGGTGAGGAAGTTATCCTTTTCTCAGTCTATACTCGTCTGGACACTTTGGTGTAAGATCTACAATTAAATATCCAAAAGGTTGACTGGTAGCGTCTTCAAAACTCTCCAGGAAAAAATCCTTCTTGGATGGGAAAATTTGGCGGGCTAATATATTGATTTGGAGTTTATCTCTTGGACTTTTAAATAGAATCATAAAGTTAGCATTCAAGCTAATGGTTCGACTAAACTTTCCTTGCTGAAAAACATTTTGCGTAATTAGTATTACGCTCATGTTGGCATGGTGGCGAAACTGTGTGAATATCTTGGCCACCTGTTCACTTTCCCCACCCTGAAAGATGAGGTCGTCTAGAATTACCAGATGAGATTGATCCGGAGGAAATAATTCCTCGTCTTGAAATGAAGATGGGAGACCATTCACAAAGTTAATTCTTTTATTTCTTCTTTGCAAATCAGCATACAAACTTTGAAATGAAGTATAAATCCAGACAACATTTTCTGGTACACAGTTCATTACATCTTCAAGATTATCCATCATAATTTTGACAAAAAAGCTTTTACCCGCTCCAGACGGGACAGAAATGATTGCAGAAAAGGGACAGTTTAGTCTAAAATCAAAATGAACTTCTTTTGACTCAGTAAAACAAGACATTTTTTTTATTTTATTTTTATTTTTTTCCCACTACAATCTAGTAGCCAAAAGGAAGGGTTTTACCGCATTTAAACAGTCTTCTCTTTTCATACACAACCCAAAATGTTTTCAGGAATCATGCATTCTTCAAGTGAAACCCGCTTTTATGGCGTCTAATGGTTTGCTGAGGAATCCCTATAGAAGCAGTCTCCTGATCCTGGAGAAAAGCATCAATCAGCCTCTTCATGCTCTCAAAATTGACATTTCCAAAAGCCTGCATGTTTCGTGTTATGCCTTTTGCTTTCAAAACCACTTTTTTCTGACGGGTCTGATAAGCATAACTCTTTGGATGTGTGGACACAAAATGTTCTGTGCTATCCCCATTTAACTCATCGCTTAATTGACCCAAATAATTCCCTGTTTCCAGCTGAGTCTGACCCTTTTTGGTAACGTAAATTATACTGTCTGTGTCAAAATACAAAACTCTGTCTTGCAGCTTTTGAAGGTAACTCAACAGATTTAATCTAGCGTAGGCCGTAGTAAGCGCTGCGATAAAGACGTTGTTAGTTCTGTTTGGGGGACTAATACATTTTTTTGTCCATTCCCATTGAACAAGCACGTTTTCAGGATTTAGAAAGTGAAAATATTTCACTTGTTTGTTCCCTGAAAACAACAGTTCAAAAAATTCCTGCGGTTCTGATAAGATGGTGGTCTGGGTCTGATCATTTTTCTGAGCAAACTTTCCCCAAAGACTGTTGAGACATAACTTTGCCACTTGTCTTTTTGCCGGATTTGTCTCAATTTTTGAATATTCTAGTTGAATACCTTCATTCTTCAGGAAATCTGCCATGTAATGCTGTTTCCCCTCTTCATCGCTCACGTCGGCGGGAAAACCTGATGATTCCTGTTTGCACTTTAGAAAAGTATTTATATATTGGTCAAAAATGTCACTACTTTGTTTTTCAAAATGCCATACAGCGAGGATCTTTTCAACCCTATATCCATGCTGTAAGGCCTTATTAAGCTCGACAGAAACCCAGGTTCTTTAGGGAACTTTCTTCTACATTGTGATTGCAAGGTTCTTTCTGGTTATTGAGTTGAGCGCAGGAGCGGCACAGAGTGAAAACCAATTTACCTTTTTCGGTCCTGAAGGGAGGAATTGGAAAGAGCAGACCTCGTGGTGGGGAAACGATAGCTTTGACGAACCCGAAATATTTTGTGGGATCATCAAAGTTGTCATAAATGATCTTTGGACCCTACAGGGAAGTAGTGCATTTAAATAACGGAGGGATATAACGAGATGACGTCTTGGTAAGCCACAATCTCATCTGGAGCGGCAGAATATTTCAACGTGACTGCGTTGGTTCTGCATACAAACAGAGCATCTCTGGGGAACAGAGGTTCAGGCAGGGAACTGTTTTGAATAAATTCTTTAACGGCGGCACAGTTTCTTTTTTTCTCTTCCCAATCATGCTCCCAAATGACTTCAAGTTTTAGACCATGAAACGATTCCAGAATCTGCTTTCTTTGGAAGGTGGCTGCAAAGATTTCTTCATAGCTCGCACCTCTTAACGGACAAATGGACAAAGGGTTAAAACATGAAGGGCAACCGTGGAACAGACAGCCAAAGTATTCAAAACCGTACTTGACGTCGCCTATTTCGGCGTAACCGTCCAAAGAATACAACCATACTCTTTTCTCCCCTAAATTAAGGGCGTGTTGGATGAAGATGTTTCTGGAAAAAGCCAAGTATTCCAGCCATTCGATCGATCCGTTTGAGTACGGCTTTGTCTGTCCACGATACCCGAGCGGATCGGGTATTGCCAGCATATTTGAAGTCAGGAAATTTGCCTGAAAAGTCTTCATGCACGCTGAGGCGATTGTAATGCGAGAAAAAGGATCTATATGGGTATCGCTAAAGAACTGCTCTCTAAATTTTTTGCAGCCTTGAGAAAGGATTTCAACATCGTTTTTACAGTAGTACATTGCCTCTTTTTCAAAAGAAAATGGGGAAGCAGAAGCATTTTTGTACCAGTTCAAAAACTTTTCTTTTTCAGGCGGTGACATATTTTCTATCCCAAATTTGTGTGGAAAGAAACCTTTACTTTTATCACTAAAGCCTAAAGCTTTCGGCATGGCACTGAGTTTCATAGGTAGAAATGAAAGACCATCTATAAAATTTAAACCAAAATCTGGGCAAATAAAACAAAGAATTTTACAACCTTGCATAATGATGTGAGGTTTTATACCCATCTGAACCATTGCATTTAGAACCAAATAATAGTCAAAAGATCTACCGTTGTGCGCCAAAAAGACAAATTTGGAAAACTTTGGTTTTCGAAAGTGGAGAATAAAATCTTTCATTTCAGACCAAAGGGGGACCATTCTTTTCCTGACGAATCTTTTGCACAGACGAGGAAAGGAACGTGTTTGCTTTCTTCATTAACAAAGGTCTCAATGTAAAAAAAAACTAATTTCTCCTCTAGTTTTTCATCTTTCTGACAGGGCTGAATGAAACACTGGTGCTCTCCCTCACCCGAATCCGGAGATATTTTCTGTCCGCATATGTGACATTTTCGAGGTAGACATACATGGGGTTTGCCCGGAGTAGAGATGGGAATATAATATTTTCTTCCACACTTTAGACATAATTTATGTATCTCACAATTACTGGCCCATGTTTTTGCTATTGGTCTTTCTTTTTTTTATTTTATGTCTCACATAACAGGTCTGATTGCGGCAAGTCAGATTGCAGTCGGGGCAAAAAACTACTGAGGATTCAAGCTGAGTACAGCCTGGATCGTTGCAGATGGGACAATAACCCCGACAGGAATGTCTGTCTTTATTTACAATAGGGGAAAAGCAATAACTGCATACGAATTGGGCACCCAGAAAACCTGTTAAGGATTTGATTCCGTAATAATGTTGGTTGAATAGAAACAAAAAAAGGGGTCTTGATCTGTCTGAAAAATTTGTCTCAAATTTAGAAAGAGAGCTTTCATTTACTGAGCGATAATATATCACAATCTTTCTGTTTAAGATTTCTTCAAATGTTTTGACATCTGAAAAGGAAACTGGTGTTTGATCAGAAAGTCCTGCCTGCCTTTGCCACGCTCTAGCCTGATGACAAACCTCTGTGAGGGAGAGATTCCGATATGCTAAACAGGCTAAATTTTTTGCAAAGCAAAGTTGATCGCCGTCATCATTAATCACAATTAAATGTCTTCTCTTCCTTTTTATTAATTCTTGGTCTACAATTTTTTTCAAGTTTTAGTCTGCCACCCCCATGAGGATTCCGAATCAGCTGGAGAATGAATTCTACATTATCCTCTTCGGTTAATTCCGAATTAGATTGTACCAAAGTATCCATATATTTTTCAAGTTCCTCCATGATATTTTCCCCATTATCATTTACAGTAAAGTTTGTGTGATGAGACCCACCATCGGTTACTAGTTCAAGTTGTATGACATCATTCCTAGAAGCGAGCGGTCTTATTCTTTTAGCCAGATTGGATAAAACATTCATCATGCTGAGGAATATTTCTGCTAAATCTCCCTCTGAACCATTCTGATTTAGTGAAAGCCGTTCCCTAATTTCCACATGGTTAAAATTTTCTCTGTTTAGGGTTTGTACTCCTCCCCCACCACCGGAATGAATAACATTTTGAGAAGGAAGGGGATGGTTTAACGGTAAAAGATTTTCACTAGAAGGAGAATGTCTGGATAATTTGCTCAGAGCCTGCTCCAAGCTAATTAAGTGTTCTAGATGATTTTCTTGCTGCAGAGGCAGACTGTGAGAAAGAGATGTATCTTCTAAGGGAGAGGTCGGATTCAAATGCGAACCAGCATCAATTAAAGGGCTTATATCATCGGCAATATTTCGCAAATTCTGTAAAACCGCTTCAGAGACAAATTCATCTAAAGAACCTGGTTGTGCTACATTTTGATTTTCACTAGAAGGAGAAACATTCAGGGATGTGTTTGACTGAGATAAATGTGGTTGAGACATGTTTATTTACTAGACTTTTTTCATCCAAGAATGTTCCTCATTATGTAACACATATTCACCAAGATGGACAAACGGTAGCCGGGGTCCTCTTGGTTGCCAGGTGCAGTCAGAAGCTCGCCGACAGCTGCCAATGCCTGAATAACCAGGCGGTCAGGAACGTATTCTTGGTCGCCGGCTGAAGACAGAAGCTCGCTCACAGCCGTCAATGTGTGAAAAGCCAGGTGTCTGGATTCTTCTCTGTTGGGAATGCTGGACTGGCCGTTTTGATTTCATACTGAGGAAAAAATAAAGCGTTTTAGTAAGATAGAATTTTTTAAAAAAGAAAAAAAAAATATAAAACTTAATAAATAAAAGGTTATTTACCTTAATTTCTCAGTCTGTTCGATATAGCGAGAAGGGGTGAGTCTAAGAGAGAGAAAAATATATATATGATTATATTCGGAGATGTGTTTGACTGAGATAAAAAAGTTATACATTTTTTATTCCACACACACACACACACACACACACACACACACACACACACACACACACACACACACATATATATATATATATATATATATTAGCCGGGGTAAATTCACCACTTTATATGCTTACCCAATCCTTCGTAACTTGTATTTTCAATTTGATGATCTTCTACAGCACTTCCGGTTTCCTGGACTACATCTTCCCCATCACTTCCTGCTTCCGCTATATTCTGGACTACAGTTCAATTTTCAATTCAATTCAATTCAGTTTATTTATATAGCGCCAAAATTCACAACACATGTCATCTCAAGGCACTTTACAGTTCAACCAGATCATACAGTCAAATTGATACAAAGTTTTCTATCTAAGGAAAACCAGTTCATTGCATTGACTCAAATACAGTCCCTCACACTAAGCATGCTTGTAGCGACTGTGGAGAGGAAAAACTCCCTTTTAACAGGAAGAAACCTCCAGCAGAACCAGGCTCAGTGTGAGCGGCCATCTGCCGAGGCCGACTGGGGTTCAAGGAGACAGAAGCAGAGATACAAAAAGCAGCTGTAAAAGGCAGCCCCGTCCAGGAAACACACAGCCAGGCAGACAAGCTCCAAGGCAGCTCCCATGCCAGAGGATGAAGAGAGCACATCCAGTTAGTCACGGTCAGAGTAACAGGACTACACTGGAAAACAGGCCAATCTCCAACATCTATAAACAAGGGTGTTGATGGCAGCAGCACAGCTGATATTTCTTTCCAGGATGACGTCACAGCCAAACAGGAACAGACGAGGCAAAGCTACTTTGAGGAAAAGCAGAGAGAGCAGAAGGTTAGAGATTGAACTAACAGATTCTGCAGAATAGGAGAACAGAGAGAGAATGAAGCAGAAAGATGAAATGGGGTCCCTATGTCCTCCAAAAGTCTAAGCCTATAGCAGCAGAACTATAGAGATAGATCAGGATAACCTGAGCCACTCTAACTAGAAGCTTTATCAAAAAGGAAAGTTTTAAGCCTAGCCTTAAAAGTAGACAGGGTGTCTGCCTCACCGACTAAAACTGGTAGTTGGTTCCACAGGAGAGGAGCCTGATAACTAAAAGATCTGCCTCCCATTCTACTTTTAGAAATTCTAGGAACCACTAGTAAACCTGCAGATTGAGAGCGAAGTGCTCTGTTAGGAACATAAGGAACAATCAGATCTCTGATATAAGATGGAGCTTGGCCATTTAAGGCTTTATATGTGAGAAGGAGGATTTTAAATTCTATTCTGGATTTAACAGGAAGCCAATGAAGAGAAGCCAGGATAGGAGAGATATGATCTCTCTTTTTCATTTTCATCAGAACTCTGGCTGCAGCATTTTGGATCAGCTGAAGGCTTTTAACTACAGTTTGTGGACTTCCTGATAGTAAAGAATTACAATAGTCCAGCCTTGAAGTAACAAATGCATGGACTAGTTTCTCAGCATCACCCCTGGACAGGAGATTTCTCATTTTTGCAATATTCCTCGGATGAAAGAAGGAAATTCTAGAAACCTCTTTGATATGGGATTTAAATGACAGGTCCTGATCAAAAATAACACCAAGATTTTTTACTTTATTATCTGAAATCAGTTTAATCCCATCCAAATGAAGTGACTGGCTAATCAGCTTCTTTTTCAGAGACTCTGGTCCAAAGACTATAACTTCTGTTTTGTCTGCATTCAGAAGCAGAAAGTTAAGAGTCATCCAGGTTTTTATGTCTTCAAGACATGCCTGTAATCTATGTAATGGGTTAGCTTCATCTGGATTAATAGACAGATATAGCTGGGTATCATCAGCATAACAGTGGAAATTAATCCCATGCTGTCTAATAACTCTACCGATTGGGAGCATGTATAAAGTAAAGAGAATTGGTCCTAGCACTGATCCCTGTGGTACTCCACAGGTAACCTGTGAGCGTGTTGAAGATCTATCATTAACATGAACAAACTGAATTCGATCAGATAGATAAGATTTAAACCAGTCTAGTGCTGTTCCTTTAATTCCAACAAAATATTCAAGTCTTTCTAAAAGAATATTATGGTCAACTGTATCAAATGCAGCACTGAGATCCAACAGGACGAGCACAGATACAAGTCCATTATCTGAGGCCATGAGAATATCATTAGTGACTTTCACCAGAGCTGTTTCAGTGCTATGATGAGCTCTAAAGCCAGACTGAAACTCTTCAAAAAGTTCACTATGGTGTAAGTGATCGCAAACTTGTTTGGCAACTACTTTCTCAAGAACCTTGGATAAGAAAGGAAGATTGGATATAGGTCTATAATTGACCAAGTCATCTGGGTCAAGAGACGGTTTCTTAAGCAGAGGTTTAATTACAGCAACCTTAAAAGCTTTAGGTACATATCCCTGTAACAGAGATAGATTAATCACATCTAAAATGGAGGAGGAGATCAAAGGGAATACCTCCTTAAATAACCTGGTTGGAACTGGATCTAACATACAAGTTGAAGGCTTAGATGAAGACAATAATTTTGCTAATTCAGAAAGTTCAACTGGATCAAAGCAGTCTAAACCCGGTTCAGATTCCATGACTACCTCAGGTACAATCGCGGATAGAGGAGTGCTTATGATCTTATTTTTAATAAGATCAATCTTATTTATAAAGAATCCCATAAAATCATTGCTGCTAAGAGCAGGTGGAATGGACGGTTCAACAGAGCTATGGCTCTGGGTGAGTTTGGCAACTGTATTAAAAAGAAATCTAGGATTATTCTTATTCTCCTCTATTAATGACGAGAAGTATGCTGCTCTTGCTTTACAAAGGGTCCTCTTATACAGCAGTAAACCATTTTTCCAGACTAGGAAGGACTCCCATAGGCCTGTGGAGCGATATTTTCTCTCCAGTTTCCTAGCATTTTGCTTCAAAGTACGCAGCTCTGCATTAAACCAAGGAGCAAGCTTTCTATTTTTAACGGTTTTCATTTTCAAAGGAGCTGCGTTGTCTAAGACAATACGCAGAGAACTAGCAACCCCATCAACAAAATCATCAACCTGTGAAGGGGAATAAGCTAAGCTTTTGCACTCTGCAGCACTGCTCAGTGACACAGAGGAGAGAGAAAGTGAAGCAGATTCTTTAAAATTTATAACTGCACTTTCTGATAAAGATCTACTAAAATGTAACCTTCTTTTGGGGGAGGAGAACTCTGTTAAAGTAATCCTGAAGGTTATTAGAAAGTGGTCAGAGAGGACAGGGTTGTGAGGAAATACTGTTATTTCTTCACATTCTATGCCGTATGTCAGCACAAGATCCAAAGTATGAAGATGAGAATGCGTGGGACTATTCACATTTTGAACAAAGCCAATAGTGTCTAAGATAGCATTAAAGGCTGCTCTTAAGCTATCGCCTTCAATGTCAGCATGGATGTTAAAATCTCCCACTATGATGACCCTGTCAGTATTTAATACCAAATCAGAAAGGAACTCTGACCCCAGGCTCACACAGACTCCGGTCTTACCGTTGCGGTGCGGTGTGTGCGGCGCCGCAAGGATTCCAAGTCATTAAAAAGACGTAAACCTCTCTCACCGGCTGCTGAGCTGTCCGGCTGCGGTTACCGAGACACTCCGGCGCTGCAGAAAATTCCGCAAGAACGCTATCCTTGCGGCGTGCCGGAGCCCTCCGCAACAAGCTCTCGCAAAAATCCTTTATTTGGGCCGTGTTATCGCGTGAAGTTACGTGAACTCAAGTGAACTTCTGTTAAATCTCCGGACCTGTTGCCGGAGCCGCAGAGCCGCACCGCACCGTAGTCAAAAGGGCGGTGTGAGAGGGGGTGTGCGGGAGTTGCGGTCTCCGTCGGCTCGGTAACTGCACCGGAGCCAGTGTGAGCAAGGGGTGAAAACTCATCTAAAAATTCAGAGTAAGGACCTGGTGGACGATACAAAGTTACAAAAAGAAGAGGTTTTCTTGCCTTGAAATTTGGATCAGGGAAATTAAGGGTTAAATGTTCAAAAGAGTTGTAGGTATTAATTGTTTTGGGAGTAATCAGTAAGTCAGACTGGAAGATTGTTGCTACTCCTCCTCCTCGCCCAGAACTTCTGGGTATGTGAAAATTTAAATAGCTTGAAGGAGTTGCCTCATTTATGCTCACATAATCCTCTTGCTGCAGCCAGGTTTCTGTAAGGCAAAACAAGTCAATGTGATTATCACAAATCAAGTCATTAACTAGTAGACTTTTAGAGGAAAGCGATCTTATGTTAAACAGACCGCATTTAATTGTTTTAACTTTTTCTTCAATTGGAGTTATTTTGATTTTAATTAGATTATCATGATTTACTCCTTTGGGAATCTTTGCTGATTTATTAGATTTTGGTCGTGGGCAAGACACTGTCTGGATGGAGTAAAGAGTGGGTAACAGTAGAGAAGCTGCAGAGATGTGTGTTAAACTACAACTCTGCTTCCTGGTCTGCACCCTGGGTGGTCAGGGTTTTGGAGGACTAATAAATGTGGCCAGATTCCTAGAAAGAAGAGCTGCACCATCCAAAGTGGGATGGATGCCATCTCTCCGAATCAGACCAGGCTTTCCCCAAAAGGATTGCCAATTATTAATGTAGCCCACGTTGTTTTCAGGACACCACCTAGACAACCAGCGGTTGAATGACAACATGTGGCTAAACATGTCATCACTGGTCAGATCAGGGAGGGGACCAGAGAAAATTACGGAGTCCGACATTTTTTTGGCAAACTTACACACCGAAGCAACACTAATTTTAGTGACCTCCGAACGGCGTAACCGGGTGTCATTACCACCAGCATGAATAACAATCTTACTGTATTTAACCTTATCCTTAGCCAGTAGTTTCAGGTAGGATTTGATGTCGCCCGTTCTGGCCCCCGGCAAACATTTGACTATGGTCCCTGGTGTCTCTAATGCCACGTTTCTGACTATGGAGCTGCCAATCACCAGAGTGGGCTTCTTAGTGGGTGTGTCACTGAGTGGGGAAAACCGGTTAGAAACGTGAACGGGTTGGTGGTGACCAGTGGGCAGAGATCCACGACTACGCTTTCTGCGTACAGTTACCCAATCGCCTGGCTGCTCAGGCACTTTTGGAGGACAGCTTCGTGGGGGGCCTACTTTAACTCCTGGATGTTCAACAGCCTGAAGCCTGGATTCTAACTCTGACACCCTACAGAACTTCCTGCTTCCGCTATATTCTGGACTACAGCTTCCGCAGCACTTCCTGCTTCCGCTATATCCTGGACTACAGAACTTCCTGCTTCTGCTATATTCTGGACTACATCTTCCCCAGCACTTCCTGCTTCCGCTATATCCTGGAATACAGAACTTCCTGCTTCCGCTATATTCTCGACTACAGCTTCCGCAGCGCCCCCTTGCGCACTGTGTTGGACCAGCGGCACTGCAGAAGCATTGGTGGGCTGTATGTCAAGGTTTGGTGGTGTTGGTAGAGGACCCAAATGCATAGACGAGTTGGTTGAGATGAATTTATGTGTTTTAATGGGTTTTCAGGTTCTGAGGCAGGAGGTAATCAGGCTCAGAGGCAGGAGTCAAAAATCCAACAAAAATATCTTTCAAGACAGGAGTCAAAAAAATCCAACAAAAATATCTCACAACCAGAATCTAGGAGACATCAGGGAAAAACCAAAACTAAGAACCAGGAAGAGACAAGGAAGGACGACAGAGAACTGACCAGAGGTTTGATGAGATGAAAGACGAGGATCCAGCAAACAAGAACTGAAGAGGGAGGGTTTTTAAAGGGGACAGAGACAAGGAGAGAGCTGATGAGGAAATTGGCAACAGGTGCTAGAAGCACAGAGAAAACAGCAAGGGAGGACAGAGCAGAGAACAGAGCTAGGGATAGAGGACACAAGAGGGCAGCAGAGGACAACAAATGGAAAACCTGGAGGACAGGAACTAACAAGAAAACAACAAAATAATAATTAGACATTAAAACAAGAAGCAAAGTAAGACTGAATACTCTAAATAAACATAACAAAACCAAGACTGTGACACTGTATGTTTCTGGCGGAGCATTTCCTTCGTTTTAGTACCGAGGAAAAAAATAAAGCGCTTTAGTAAGACTGACTTAAAAATAAAATCCTAAAAAAACCCCACTAAATAAATAAATAAAAAGGCTATTTACTTTCATTTCTCCGTCTCTTAAAACTAAGAAATATTTATTTATTTTCTTACCAACGACTTCAATGGGTGTTGAACTAAAAGCTGTCTGGTCAGATCTTTCATTCAGAATGGATGTGTCTGTGATAAAAAAAGTTATTAATTTATTTACTTTTTATATTATATATATATATATATATATATATATATATATATATATATATATATATATATATATATATATATATATATATATATATTATGATCGGCGTATATTCAACACACGGGACTAAGATAAAATATATACAGACCAACAGTTGGCTGTCAGCTGTTGGTGAGGCGAGACCGCCGGCTGGCTGATCAACCGAGGCGGCTGTGGAGTTGACGGTGGAGCGCTCCTCGCCTGGGCTGCAGCTCCCCCCGACCCAGGTTCCGCGATGTGTTCGACCCGTGGCGCTTGCCCGAGAGACTGGGTATTGGATGACAGCTGCTGCTCGGAACTTTGGTGGCTGATCGAGCGAGAGCCTGGGAGCTGAGGAGACAGAGCACCCGGCTGGCTGACAGGTCGAGACCCAGGGGTATGCGCTGTGGCACGGGCAGATGACGCTGGAACTGGCTGGCTGATCAACCGAGGCGGCTGAGGAGTTGGACGTCTGGTACCACCAGCGCACGCACTCTCTGGCCAGACAGAACAGGGGGTGTGTAGAGGAGCTGGACCGCCTGGAGGGTTAGCCGTGAGGGAGGTAGGAGCCGGCTGGCTGAGCGGATGAGGCGTTTGTTGAACTGGCCAGACTGATCGGGGTTGAAGCGGAGCTGTTTGGAGCGGGGTGGGCTGCAGCGTTCCCTGTAGAGCCGCTGTATGGAGCCCAAAGTCCCCTAAATAAATAGCTGGATTGATATTATTTTGGTGGAAACTGTTTGGTTGTGGAAGAAATTCTCTCTCTGTTCGGATATTTGGGGTGTTTTCAACCGCTGTGATGGTATCTGGAAAATAATAATTAAAAAAAAAAGTTTAGTAAAATAATTATTTTTTCCATCCCATTTTTAATATTCTTTCTAAATAAAAGTCTTACCCAAATCAAGGTCTGACAGATGTCAGAATCTTGAAATTGTTGGGAGCTGGAGAAAATCCCATCTTTCTCCAGCAGAGTCCGCCGTGGATCCTCTGAGGGAGCCTCCTGCACAGGTGCAGCTCATCAAGACCATCAGAGGATCCACTACTTAAGCTGCCTTCAGACCTTGCCTCAACGCCGCAGTGTTGTTCCAGTTGGTCAGCGCTAAAGCCTTGCTCCTTGTGAATCTCCATGACTTTGAATCCAGATTGGATTCTAACTTCTCTCTCTGTGTTCCCAGGAAACCCGAGTCTCCTCTGTGAAAGCTCTAGGAGAGCTAACCTGCCGAGCCGACCCTCTGAGCCAAACCCTGAAGACTTTCTGAGAACCCCCAAGCAGCTCAGGACTAGAGCTGGAAAAACCAAACCAAGGTCTGTACGAGCTAGACGTGAGACGCTGAAGCAGCTACGGATTCTGCTGATAAACTCTTCTCCAGAACCAACAGAAACTCCCCCAAGGAGAATAACTCAAGAACCCTCAAGGTACTATCTGAGCTCACCTGAAAACCAAACCCTGCCAGCAGTTCATAACAGCTCTGTCTCTCACGCAGACTCCAGTGAAACCAGGACCCAGGCTCGAACCAGATTCCAGTACATTCTGTATTTGTGCTTTAATAAACTGTTAAACTTTTATCCTCGTGTTCGCCTTGTGGTGTTCTGCATAACTGGGTCTCCATTTGAGAACCCATCATGACAGAACACTGCGGCCAAACACAAGGCCCAGCAGATCACCTCACCCGTCGTTTGGAGGAACAGGATGCCCAAATTCAGGGACAAACCCAAACGCTCCGTGAGTTATACCATTTAGTTGGGACTCATAACCAAATGCTACAGAGTTGTGCTAATTTCCTGAATAGCGCTAATGCTGCATCTGTACAGCAACCATTTCCGGGTCCAGTCCCTCCCCCGAGGTCACAACCTGTGACGTCATCAGAATTTCGTCCTAGTCTACCTGAACGATTCTCCGGTAACATGAAAGATTGCAAAGGATTTTTATTTCAGTGCCGGTTGATTTTTCAGAATTCTCCAGGTTGTTTTTCTACTGATCACAAGAAAATAACGTTGAGCCTTGGAATGGGCTCAGGCAAGATTTGCCTCTGACGACAGTTTAAATTGCCTTTTCTCTGATTTCATTACTGAATTTACCCAGGTTTTTAACCAAGAAACTGACCAAACTATAGATTCCAGAGCTCTTTTCAGCCTCAAACAGGGAAATTCTTCGGTGGCAGATTTTTCAATTAACTTCCGGGTTAAGGCGGCAGCTTCCGGATGGAACCAAAGCGCCTTAAAAGGAGCTTTTTTCATGGCATTAAATGAACAGATTAAAGATGAACTAGCAACCCTCGACGAACCTGCTTCCCTCGAGGATTTAATTCGCCTCTCCATTAGACTTGATAATAGGATTCGAGCTAGAAACAGTTCTAAGAAGCAGAGTAATTTCTCTCCTGCCTCTCTTAACGTGACTGTGTGTTCTCCCTCTACAGAGCAGATGCCCACTCAGAGGTCTAAACCCCAGTTTCTTCCATTGCCTGTTCAGGCCTCTCATTCGGGAGAAGGGGACTCCGAACCAATGCAGGTGGGACACACTAGGCTCACTCCTGAGGAGAGACAGAGGCGATTCCTAAGTAAACTATGTATCTACTGCGGCGAGAGTGGACATTTTATCGCCTCCTGCCCGGCAAGATCAAAAGCCGGGGCCCGCCAGTGGATCTGAGGAGTCTGGCGGGCCAAATTAACACAACAAAATCTCCTCGTTTGTTGCTTCCAGCCACCCTCTTCTGTAATAACCAGAGCCTCTCTTTTTCCGCCTTCATCGACTCAGGCTGTGAGTGTAACTTAATAGACTCTAACCTCGTCCAGCAATTTCACATAAAGACCGTTCCCCTCTCTCAGCCTCTCTGTGTGTCAGCCATCGACGGAAAAAGACTCCACCGTGTTACCCACCAAACCCAGCCCCTCGAGCTACACTGTAAAAAAAGACCGTGAAATTTACATAAAAGCTATGTAAAATCCCGACAGAATAGGTTTGTAAACCCCAAAACACATGTTTTTTGTTGAAATCACAGCGAGCCTTTGTAAACTATTAAACAGAGGATTTTTGTGATATTTACAGCAACATTGTGTGATAATAATCAAATTCATTTGTTAAAGCTAAAAACATTGATAATTTAAACAAAGAAATAGTGTAATACTCATGTCAAAACAATTTTGTTAATTTAACATGCAAATGTTGTAAAAATGTTGTTTCATGCCATTATTACATAGAGCTCTATTGTGACCAGCTACATTTACACAAAAAATATTTTTCAAAGTAATTCACATGGTTTTAAAATACGGAAGAGG
>NW_024038382.1:0-66410 GCF_016077235.1 Cyprinodon tularosa | reverse complement strand
TTCTGTTCTATCAGTTATCTTTAAGCCAAGCTGGATGAATGGAGGCTGGATGGAAAACTCCAGAACTTTCCACTAGAAACTGGGACGTCATTTGGATCCTGATCCAAACACTAAATCCATCCAGGTTCATGTGGTTCACTTCCTGACTGTAGAAACAGGGAATCCAGACCATAATAGTACAGGGAGGACTATGAAACCAAGTAACGCCATTACCTTGTTTTAGTAACGAGTAATCTAACTAATTACTTTGACTGTAACTATAACGCAGTTACCATTGCCGACACCCCGTTACTGCGCGTTACTCAGGTCGCACAATGAACCTTTTTTCATGATAGGACTCGTGCGCGCCTTGTCATGAGAGAGGGGAGGATGAGAATGGCTGATGTATAGAGAGATTCCGTCTGTCAGTTGGGTAGGTGGGTGTTTCTGCTGGTGGGTGTTAACGTACAGCACACAGAGTGTAGGAGCCAATTATCCTTTGGTGTTTGTCGCCACGAGGGGGCGTATTTAATTTTTGAGTTCTGAGTGTCTGATGAGGGGATGGGTTATTTAAGGTCAACCATCAATTCTGTTCAGGTGTGGTTAATAGGCTGAGGCAAACAGTTTTCTACTGTGCTTGGTTGGATTTATGTCGTATTTATGTGGATCTTGAAGGAAAACAGTAAGATAATGGACTTGTGCTGAAAATAAATGACTTTGTTTCATGTCAAACGGAAGATCGGCATTCTAAATCTTACTTGAGCGCACGTAAAACCAATGCCTTCCAACTGAAATCACCAGTAGCCTAAAATATGGGATTTTAGCCGCTACATTTAGGTAGAAAACTACCTCGTTCGGAAGATCCACCGATCCTGCTGTATTGGGATTCTTTGTGGCAGACAAAGTAAAGCCGCACAGAACCAAGCTATTGGAGCCGCTGGACAGTGGACCTGACGCCGGAACCGGACCGCAGAGGAGCGATCTGTACACCTGACGTTGGTACCGGACACCTGACGTCGGAACTGGACCCGCAGAGGAGCGATCAGGAAACCTGACGTCGGTACCGGACACCTGACGTCGGAACTGGACCCACAGAGGAGCGATCGGGACATCTGACGTCGGAACCAGAATCGGAGCCGCACAGGAGCAATCGACTCTGCACGCTTGAGAACAGAGCTGCATGGATTGAGCTATTGGAGCTACTGAGATTCGTTGCAGCGGAAATCGGAGCGCAGATCATCAATGCCGGCCAACGCATCATTGGGGTATGTGAGTCAGCGCTGATATTTATGAATGGCCATTATTATTATTATTATGTGTGCACACAAAGGTTCAAACTTAAATCCAATGCATTGGTAACAGACTGAAGACCGCTTAAAGCAAAGAGAGCTCTCTATAAACAAACAATCTACAATTTGCGAATAAATAAATAAACTTATAAACTGTCGGCCATTATGGCAGAAGAGGAAAACATTGACCTGAATCAGGAGGGTCAAATTAATATTGTGGGTCAAGAGGAAAATCCTCAATGGGAGACTGAAAAAAGACAGGTGAAATTAACAGCCAAGGCTTTGTTGGTGAAAATTCATAACTTAGAAAGTGAACGAAAAACAAAGTTAAATAAGCTCACAAAGTTAAGACAAACTATTACAGTGTTGAAAAATGAAAAAGGGTGTGTGAATGATATTAAGGGAGAATTTAAAAGGTTTTTGGGTTTGTCTGAAGAAACACAAAAGGTACACCAGGTTTTGTTGGGTTTATTGCCTGTGGATGAAGCACAGAAGCATGATGTATGGTTTAAAGCTAAAATGTTGAATGTTCATGATTTTGTTGCTGCTACTCATAAATGGTTGACTGAGGCACAAGGTTGCTCAACTGGTGTGCCTGATATGAAAGAAAATGAGAGTGAAAATAAGGAAGCTGAACCAAACACTGCCAGTGGTGGCATGATGGAAATGGAGCTGCAGATTGAACCTCATGACAGCATTTCAAATGTTTCTGTAAGATCTTTTAGAAAAACTGGGAGTCAAAGGGGTTCTTCTGTAACCAGCAGATTGTCAATGCTTTCTGAACAAATAAAGGCAGAAGCAGAGAGAGCTTCACTCCTAGCATGTGCAGCTGCTTTAAAAGAGAAGCACGCATTGGAGGAACAGGAATACCTGTTAAAGAACAGAAAAGAACAACTTGAGATGGACACTAAAATTGCTGCTGCTAATGCCAAGCTAATGGTGCTAGAGGGTAGCACTAGAGGCAGCATTGCGTCCAAACTTTCTGATGGGATGAATTCATATGTTACAAAAGGTGCTAAACCCAAGATCAGGCCCACTTTACTCCTTCCACAAGCTTCACAGTTGGTTACCAAACCTGCAAAGAAGCTTCAAGACGATGCTGGACTGCTGTTGAATAAAGAGGTTGAGTCGGGTCTAAACACAGCCTACGAAAAACATGTTCCACCTCAGGTGGATGACACTGTTTTCAATACTTTGGTGTAAAAAACAGCTCCTCCTGTTGTTCAAACTTCTAAAGCTTCTATTTTTTCTGATCACAATGTTACCAGTCAAAACAGTTTGCTTCCATCAAATCAAAATCAACCTGCTGGAGATCTCTACAACGTGTTGAAACAGCAGAATGACATAACAGCTCTTCTGGTTCAAATGCAATCAAGCCAGTTACTGCCACATCGAGTAATTCCCATCTATGATGGAGATCCTTTGCAGTTCAACTCATTTATGAAAGCCTTTGAACGTTGTGTGGAAGCAAAGACCAGCTCTAAAGGAGATTGTTTGTACTTCCTCGAACAGTCCACCAGGGGGCAACCAAGAGACCTCGTACGCAGCTGCCTTCACATGACTGCAGAAAGAGGATATGCTGTGGCCAAGCAGCTCCTCAAAGAACATTTCGGCAATGAATTTAATATCACTGCAGCCTACATGGAAAAGGTCACTGGTTGGCCCAACATTAAAGGTGAAGATGCTAAAGCATTAAAGGCGTTTGGACTGTTCCTTCGTGAATGCTGCAATGCAATGGAGGAACTGCAGTAATTGGATGAGTTAAGCTTGCCAGCTAACATGAAAACCTTGGTTCAAAAGTTGCCCTTTAAACTAAGAGAAAAATGGAGAACAAAAGCAAATGAAATTTTTGAGACAACGAGTCAAAGAGCACGTTTCAGAGATAGTGTTGTCACGATACTAAACTTTTCAACTCGATACCGATACTAAGTAAAATATTCGATACTCGATACCCTTTTCGATACCGCAAGAATAAAAACAAAGACTCTAAAATTCAACAGTAATATTTTCATTACTAAAAAAAAATACAAGAAATAAATAAAAAACAATAATAATAATATTTTGAGGTTGTATGCTGTGCAAAATATTAAGCAAGCTTAATAAAAAACTTACAAAATTAAAATTAAGTGTTCCTTCCTTGGCTATGTTTTGCAGATGTTTTTCAGTCTGAAACTGAAAAATGCACAGAATTATTCAATCACACAGTGTTCACAAAGTACATTTTCAACTATTCTGCACTTTAAATTGCTGTATCGATACTTTTGAAAATGAGTATTGTATCCGGATACAGCCTTTCAGTATCGATACTTTTTTGAGTATCGATACTTTTGACAACCCTATTCAGAGATATTGTTGCTTTTATTTAACACCAGATTAGAATAATCTCAGATCCAGTTTTTGGAGATATACAGGACTCTCAACCTGTCAGAGGGATCATAAGACCTAGCAAACCTCAAATAAAGTCACAGTTCAAAAGAAACAGCTTTGTAACCCATGTTTGTGCTAAAGATGACGGTAACATGCCTTCTCTCAAAAATGAAGTAGCTGTTGTTGACAAACCACATTATTTATCCTGTCTGTATTGTACACAGGATGGTCATGTATTGGAACAATGTCGACAATTAGGAAAGAGGTCACACAGGGAAAAGCTAGACTTCCTAAAAGACAAAGGTTTGTGTTTTGGTTGCTTGAATACAGGACATTTAAGCAAGAACTGTGTTAAGCGCATCACTTGCAAACACTGTAACCAAAAGCATCCTAGCATTTTGCACATTGAACAGAAGGAAAAAATTCAGCAGAAGGAGTTGGATCAAGCAGCAAAGGGCTGCAAAGCCTCTTCTACTTGTGGTCATACTGGGGCTGGCCACCATAGAGGGATTCTTCCCATCCTGCCTGTCAAAGTGAAAAGTTCAAAGGGATCTAAAATCATTAAAACATACGCTTTTCTGGATCCAGGGAGCACAGATACCTTCTGCTCAGAAAGACTTCTAAATGAACTCAACATTCAAGGTCGAAAGACGCAGATTCATCTCCGGACAATGGGCCAGAGTAAAACAGTGGCAACTTCTATCATTAAGGGGCTGGAGATTTCAGAAATAAATTATCAGCTTCCCATTGTGTTTACACAAAAGGAAATGCCTGTCTCCACCGACAACATCATCAGTGAGGACACTGGCGTGTTCAGGGAGTGGCCTTGGGTGGCACAGGCCACCCCTGAAATCTGATTGGCCACCCCAAGTGCCACCCCAAAATTTTAAAATATGATTGGCTATATGCCCAGTCAGAGGCGGGCCACTGCACTGAACGTAAAATGCGCTCTTGTTTTGATTTGAAGTTGAAGAAGACGCGAAGAAGACGTTAATGAACCTACAGGTGAAAACATTCTCCAGTCTATCAGAAAGCAGCACGTCTCTGGCGCGACGTTGGGAAATATGTGAGTAGCCTACATTTTACTTCACTTACTGTGCCTGTAGTTAGAAGCTGTAACGGTAATAAGCTAAACATGCTAAACTGTCTTGTTTTATTTGTTTTATTGTAATTGGCACACGGCTGTCGTCTCCTCATCTCGTTAGAAAACACTGTTTTGACTGTCAACGATGCTAACGCTAACATTTAGCTATTCTGTACTGAGTAAAACTGTTATATTAGACCCCTATAACATCATTTACATTTCATTTTCATTCTTGTGTGTGCACAATTATTTATTGTACAACATACTGTATAAGAATGTCGAGCATTATGGGACTATTACAGTATGAAAAGAAGTCAGAATATTAAAGATTTCTTCGCAAGGAAGAAATCTAAGATAGAGCCAGAGCAGGGGCAGAGCAGTCAGTCACAGGATGAGAGCCAGCCTTCAGCCTCAGCTGTACACATTGGTAGGTGAAATCCTGATAGTTCAAGTTTGTTCTCATGTTTGAACTTACTAATTTGGTTTGATCGTACCATACCTCTTAGTTTACTTAGGAAAGGCTGATTGTATTATCATTCTAATCACAGCTTATGTATTATTATAGAGTCACCCTCAACATCACATACACATCAGAGTACGTATGAATTTACCTTCTTTAAATAATTATGTGTATAGATTCGAACTGAGATATTTCAAATATACTACAGTGTCATATACTGCCATTAAGTGTGTAGACAATTTTTAAACAATACTGGTGTGAAAAGCCTAAATGTGACAATTTGAATTATAATGAACTGATAAAATCTCTGTATTGCTACAGGTGTGTCCAGTGCTGAGGTTCTTGCAGGCCATCCACAGGGGGATAGTGGTGTGGGAGCCTCTTATAGCCAGCCGGGACCTATTGGTATGTCTTAACAATTCATTTTTCATATGAAGTATAATATACTTAGGCACATTTTCATTCTAATGACAACCTATGTGTTATTGCAGAATCAGGTGAAGATTCTTCTGATGAGGGCCCTTCACCATCACACATGCAGCATAGTATGTATGCTTTACCTTTTTTTAAATTAAAGGTACACTATCCAACCGGTGTTGATTTTCCAGCGAGGCTCCCCCCAGAGGGTGAAAGTAAAAGTGCACTGTCGTAAATATGCACAGCTGTTCTCCTGGTTTCTCCATCATTAGCAGACAGGCGAACGCAATGAATGACTAAGCATCTGACGCGCGTGACGCGCATCAAAGGCGCTGCTGCTCGAGATGGAAGACTTGAATTTTTGCTGCTCGACGCGCCGCGTCAACCAATCAGAGAAGCTGATTTGGGAGCTGGCTGGGAGAGAGACACAGCGCTGATGATCAGAGCGCTATGATCACTCCTCTTAAACGCCTAAATTAACTTAAAATGCAGAAATCTGCCGGCAGAATATGTTCGCTTTTATTATCCTGCTGCCTGCAGTTTGGATTATTTAGATGAAAAACACCTACCAGCTGCCGCGGTGAACCGCGAGGAGGCGACCCGGCCAGAGGCTGCTGATGAAGGGATTCCTACTGTCGGCGCACTGCTGGTATGTGGGGGTCTGAGCGGCTTCGACAGAAAAAATATTGAAGGCAGGATGATAATCTGAATGAACTGACTGCACTGAATACGTTTTCAGGTGTATTTACTCACTTAAAAACATATTAAAACTACTTTATTCCCACTGATCACAGCAAATATAGCTGCAAGGCAGAGAAAGGATAGTGAAGCTCCGCCCAACGCGCCTCAGACACACTTTTGCACCGCGCAGCCAGAGCAGCAAAGCTGCTTCAGCCGCGCGTCAGAACTAACTGGTACAAGCAGCAAAAATGAAGCAGCAGACGCGATTCTGCTGCTTTTGCTGCATCCGGTGTGAAAGCAGCACTGCACAAAGATCGCCACTGTGCTAGCAACGAGCATGCTTTTAACTGGGGGGTGTAGCAGTTCTCGCCGTAAAGCAAGACTGACTCCCGCGAGACTTCTGAGCCTGTGGGTGCGGGTCGGTGCTCCTGCAATTGCAAGTGCGGTATTTCCCCCACAGACCACCAGGGCGGCCGAGAATACCTTTGTTCAACCTGAAATGACTCATTTAATCATCCAAAACGTTATGGAACACATTAATTAACTGAAAAATGTTGCATAGTGTGCCTTTAACATCACAGTATCTGCTTTTATTTAGATCAGGATAACAATAATACTGGTGTTTAAAATCTAAATGTGGCAAGTTGAAATATATTTAAATTAATAAAATCTCTGTATTGCTACAGGTGTGTCCAGTGCTGAGGTTCTTGCAGGCCATCCACAGGGGGATAGTGGTGTGGGAGCCTCTTATAGCCAGCCGGGACCTATTGGTATGTCTTAACAATTCATTTTTCATATGAAGTATAATATACTTAGGCACATTTTCATTCTAATGACAACCTATGTGTTATTGCAGAATCAGGTAAAGATTCTTCTGATGAGGGCCCTTCACCATCACACATGCAGCATAGTATGTATGCTTTACCTTTTTTTAAATTAACATCACAGTATCTGCTTTTATTTAGATCAGGATACCAATAATACTGGTGATTAAAATCTAAATGTGGCAAGATGAAATATATTTAAATTAATAAAATCTCTGTATTGATACAGGTGTGTCCAGGGCTGATGTTCTTACAGGCCATCCACAGGGGGATAGTGGTGTGCGAGCCTCTTATAGCCGGCCCGGACCTATTGGTATGTCTTAACAATTCATTTAAGTTAGTGACTTATGTGACACTAAAAGGTCCTGATTCCCATACATTTGTCACTTACAGATATTTCACAGTCAAGAGCAACAGGACCCACTCAACCCCAGTTAAAGCTGTATCCAAAAACCATGCAAGGGGAGAAGAGGAGGGCGTTCAATCCATCCTGGTACAACAGGTTTTCATGGCTTGAGTACTCAATAATGAAAGACTCAACGTACTGCTATGCATGCAGGCAGTTCTCTTTGCCTAGCACGTCAGAATCTGTGTTCACCTCAGAATCCGGCTTTTCACATTGGAAAAAAGCAATGTATAAAGATGCTGGCTTTAAGTTACATGAAAAATCAGATTCTCACATTACTTCCATGTTAGCTTGGAGTGAACACAAGAGGGCTGCACTTACAGATGCTTCTGTATTAAACATGATCAACAAAGAGTACAAAAAGAAGGTCGAAGAGAATCGCAGTTACATTAAAACTGTTGCAGATGTATTGCTTTTGACAGCCACACAAAATATGGCACAAAGAGGGCACTGTGAGTCTGAGCAGTCTGACAACAAAGGGAATTTCTTAGAAATTCTTGAAATGATTGCTAAACACAATCCTGTGGTAGCCAAAAAAATGAAAGCAAAAGGCAATGCCAAATACATAAGCAATACCATACAAAATGAAATTCTACAGTGCTTAGCCAGTATGGTGCAGGATTCCATTGTGAAAGAAGTGAAAGAGAGTGAGGTATTCTCCATCATCGCTGATGAAACCAAAGATCTCCAAAAAAAGGAACAGCTGTCATTAGTACTTCGATATTACTATAATGGGGCTGTGCATGAAAGCTTCCTTGAATTCCAGCACGCACAAAATCTAGATGCTAAGGGGCTTAGTGACATGATCATCAAGTGCTTAGAAAGCTATGGCCTTCAGTACAAATCAAACCTTGTTGGACAAGGTTATGATGGCGCCTCAGTAATGAGTGGTAAACATTCGGGTGTGGCAGCCAGAATCAAGACAGAGGCTAAAACTGCGTTTTATGTCCACTGTAATGCACACTGTCTAAACCTGGTCTTGGTTGACACTGTGAAATCAGTTCCAGAGGCCGATTGTTTCTTTTCCCTACTTGAGAAGATCTATGTATACATGTCAGGCTCTTATGTGCACCAGAAATGGCTTACAGTCCAGAAAGAGATGTATGGTGGCACACCTAGAGAGTTACAAAGATTAAGTGACACAAGATGGGCATGTAGAGCACTAGCTTGCAGGAATTTGATGGATAGATTACCAGCTGTGTTGTGTGTTCTTCAAAATATAAGTGCAGAAAATCACAGAGACAGGTCCATTGATGCTAGAGGTCTGCTTGCACAGATTGACCTCACATTCATAGGCCTCCTTGCAACCTTCCGAAAAGTTTTCGGTGACACAAAGCTGCTTTCTGACCTGTTGCAGTCACCCTCAGTTGATTTAGCTATGGCAGCAGACATGGTGGAGTCACTTCTTGATACTTTTCATGAGTATAGGACTGAGGCATTTAGTGATAAACTGTGGAATGACATAGTAGAGACAGCCAAACACTGCAACATAGCTGTTGAGAATGTTGAGAATAAAAGAGCACACAAAGTCAGCACCAAACTTTGTGGGTCGTATGTGACATGCACTATAGGCCTGCACAACAGTAATGCAGACAAAGATGCATTCAGGCAGAAACTACTCTACCCCATCCTTGACACCTTAGTTGCTGAAATAGAAAGAAGGTTCTCAAAAATGAACTGTTCAGTAATGAGAGGTATACAGGCCTTAAATCCTAAAAGCAGTACATTCCTTAAAGACGATCAGGTCTTTGACTTTGGAAAAATATATGAGTGTAATGAGGAAGATCTTACTCATGAGCTTCACCAGGCTAGAAGAATTTTGTCAAGGAAAGCTGAGAGTGGGACAGCACAGTTGGGAAACATCTTAGATTTAACTGTGTTTTTGGAACCATACCAGGAGGTGTTTGTTGAGCTCTTCAGGCTATGCAAAATAGCTATAGCCCTCCCAGTCAGCAGTGCTGCATGTGAGCGAAGTTTTTCAGCTCTAAAGCTCATTAAAACTCATTTGAGGACAACTATGCTAGACAACAGACTAAGCCATTTAGGTTTGCTAAGTATTGAGTCAAGAAGAGCGAGGGCACTCAACATGGATGATTTTATCAAAGTGTTTGCAAACAAACACAAGAACAGGCGAATTGCACTGTTTTGACCCTCCTGTTTTCCTTAGGTCAGGGAAGGAAGAAGGGAGTAAGGGAGGAAGGAAGGAAGGTTTGGTTAAATAATTTGTTCAGAGGCATATGTATTTTAAATATGTTTGCACTTTATAGGTGGACTGTGTTTTTTTTTTATTTTTTATGTGCATTGTTTACTTATGTTGGCATGGTAAGGTAAGCTATATTTGTTTTGTACAGTCTGTACCTCTACCAAGTTTTGCACAGTTTCATCAAGCAAATATCAATATATAAATATACCAAAGTCTAGGTGTGGGTGTGTATTTTCTTGTGTGCATGTGTGCGTGCATATGTGAGTGTATATGTCTGTGCGCAGGCGGTCCTGCTCATACTTCATGCCACCCCTGCATAAGTCAGTGCCCCACTGGTGCCACCCCTATCAAAAATGTCTGGACACGCCCCTGAGTGAGGAGGAACTGTCTAAATGGTCGTACTTAAAGGACATCAACTTTCCTCGCATACATGCTGGTGTGGACCTACTAGTGGGAACCAATGCATCCAAACTAATGGAACCTTGGGAGGTGATAAATAGTCAGGGTAAAGGGCCCTATGCAATCAGAAGCCTCCTAGGATGGGTTGTAAATGCTTCAGCAGAAGATTACAATAATTCTGAAAATGACTACCCTTCAGTTCATGTCAACAGAACTACAGTTGATAAAATTGAAGAGCTTCTGATCAGTCAATACAACTATGACTTTATTGAAAAGTCCTTTACGGAAAAACAGGAAATGTCCAGAGAGGAACAAAAATTCCTAAACATAATGGATCGCTCTGCACAGCTAGAGAATGGACATTACAAACTGAAACTGCCTTTAAAAAGGGAAGAACTCTTTATGCCAAACAACAGTTCTGTTGCCCTGCAGCGCTTACATGGTTTGAAAAGAAAATTCAAGAAGGGAAAACCAGCTCTCCCACCAGGACTCTTTGACAAAAATGTTCTTTATGCTAAAAGAAGGTGGAAACAAATCCAATATATTTCAGATCTCCTTTGGAAGCGTTGGATTCGAGAATATCTACCGTTGTTACAGGAAAGAGAAAAATGGATAAAGAAAAGGAGATGTTTCATTCCTAGAGATGTGGTGGTGGTTATGGACTCCACAACACCTCGAGGTTCATGGATATTAGGGAAAGTTATTAAAACTTTTCCAGATAAAAAGGGTCTGGTACGAGTGGTTCAACTTCAAACGAAAACAAACATTATTGAAAGACCTGTAACAAAAATCTGTCTATTATGTGAAGCTTCAAACTGAAAACTGATAGAATAATGATGAATGCATAAACCTGATTTGCTTCTTATGTATATCTGTATCCTGATATGTCTTTATTTGTGGCTCCTTTTTTTTATTTAAGTTTAATAATTGCCACACGCAATTAGGGGCTGGCGTGTAGGAGCCAATTATCCTTTGGTGTTTGTCGCCACGAGGGGGCGTATGTAATTTTTGAGTTCTGAGTGTCTGATGAGGGGATGGGTTATTTAAGGTCAACCATCAATTCTGTTCAGGTGTGGTTAATAGGCTGAGGCAAACAGTTTTCTACTGTGCTTGGTTGGATTTATGTCGTATTTATGTGGATCTTGAAGGAAAACAGTAAGATAATGGACTTGTGCTGAAAATAAATGACTGTTTCATGTCAAACGGAAGATCGGCATTCTAAATCTTACTTGAGCGCACGTAAAACTATGCCTTCCAACAGAAACCACCAGTAGCCTAAAATATGGGATTTTAGCCGCTACACACAGAGAGATGGAGAGTGAGGAGGACTCCAGCAGCAAAACATAGCCTATATGGAGAAAGGGAGAAATATGGATGGATGGATGGATGGATGGATGGATGGATGGATGGATGGATGGATGGATGGATGGATGGATGGATGGATGGATGGATGGATGGATGGATGGATGGATGGATGGATGGATAGATAGATGTTGCAGTATCTATAACAACCCAAACACACAGGATTTCAGAATTAGACATCCCCAGTTATTAATTTCATTCACTCACCAGATCTGAACGCCCTGTTAAAAAAACTTCACACCCATGAGTAGAGGTAATGAAGCCTGAAGATATTTACACCGCATCAGATACTGTTCCCCCCATGTTAAGCAGAGGGAACGCTATCTGACGGGGTTTATAGGCCGTCAGATAGCGTTCCCCCCTGATGTCATTTACGTTGAGTTGCAATAAATGCTAAACTCTCTGCAGGTTCTTGTCTTTGTCGTCCGCTCTATTCAGCTGGCTTTGGAAACACACGGCGAGAAGGTGGGGGCTGGGTGGGGAGGGTTACGGGGGCGAGAAACGCAAAAGTAACGCAATAGTTACTTTTACTAGTAACTAGTTACTTTTATTGAGGAGTAACTCAGTTAGTAACTCAGTTAATTTTTGGGAGAAGTAACTAGTAACTATAACTAATTACTTTTTCAAAGTAACGTGCCCAACACTGGTGATAAAACAGAAAGGATTTGAATGCATTTATTTTCTCAGAAAATACATTATTAACCTTTAATACATTTTTGATTTGTACATTTGCTGTTTTTTGGGAGGGAAAAACATAGTTTAGGTATTTTTTACAAAAAAAGATTGAGGGTGACCCTGATGTATATCTGGATGTGCAAATGAGCTGATGGATACGGGGAAGCGATGAAACGGAAGAGCCCCAAGAAAACCCAAAGTTTGATCCACATTTACTTCTACGTTCAAAAATAAGTTGGATAAGTTTTACATCTGTAGATTCATGGTCTGTTACTGTGAATAATCTAGTAGAAAGTGTTACAACTGAAATAAAGGATCAAACTAACATTCAGTTATCAGCTGTGTCTCCAGATCACCAGGATCCATTGCTGTTGAAATCAGAGAATGAGTGGAGAGCTCCGCTGTCGCCGCGGTCCTCTCAACTTCGGAAACTGTTTTTTTAATTACGCATTAAATCGGTAAATGGGCCATATAGTAGGGTGACCAAACGTCCGTATTTCCCGGGACATATCCGTATTTCACATCCTGTCCCAGGCGTCCCGGGTTTTTTTTAGAAAGTGAGGAAATGTCCTGATTTTTTAAATTACCTTCATTGGACCATTAAATTTACAGGCACTAGGGCACTGCGCACAACGCTGCATGTGACGTAATCCCTGAGCCGCGTCAGTGCGGGCAGCCCTGTTCTTACTCAGAATATGGATAACGTGGCTGTCAGTACGCCAACAACATGCAAAAGCGCAAATGTCTGTTTACCGACGATTTACAAAACAGTTTCCCCGCTTTCAGACCGGGTCGAGACAAACGGGAGGCCTTGTGCACAGTGTGCAAAGCAGGCACATATGTCTCGGTGTCCAATGGAGGTGCAAGGTAGGGTGACCATATTTTCATTTGGGAAAACCAGTACACGTAGGCCTACGTAATCCTACAATAACATATTTACAGTTGATTTATTAAAATGCTCTTCAGTAAAAGTCAACAGCAATAACTCCAAAAACAAACGATAATTTTATTCAAAATGTATTTATTAAAAATGCTTAACCATTCCTGTAATGAATAAATAGCACAACGAAAGAAATAATTTCTCATCAATATGCACGCCAAGATTACTTGGCGCTGAACAGTGGTGAATATTGGAAGTTCAGTTTAATATAATCCAGTCTGTGAATAGTTCCGTCTGAAATGAATGAAAATAGTTGCTTTAATGGTTATTGAGTCAGATATGTGGCGGTAATGTTTGGTTTATCTAAAGGTTTTTATCTGTTACTGTGTAAATGAGTTTGGCTGGAATTTAAGGACAGATTCTAATATATCTGCAGAGAGGGGACTATAAATCTGATATGAGTTAAAAATTTTTATTGCTGTTTTGCACAATATGCTTAACTACGTATTTTTTGTTGTTGAATTAGAGATTTTGCAGATATATTTTTATACATACATTGTTTAGATTTACTTATATATTTCTAACCCTTTTATAGAATAGAATAGAAAATCCCTTTATTGTCCCACAATGGGCAGATTTACAGCAGCAGAAAGATTATTGAAAATGGTCACACAAATGAGGACCTTAGAAAAATGTATAAGAATAACATAATAGGGAAGAGTTAAAATATAAACAATAAAATACTGTAAAGTGTTTTAACAATATAAAACTGGAGAATAAATAACCAATATGCAGCTATGGACATTTTTACAGTAATGGATATTTGAAAATAGCAGCAACATCAGAGATGTGCAGAATGACAGCAGCAGGTTATTTAACTGACAAAGGTTTCTATCATTACATTTGATTTGATTTGTTCCTGCTCCCGCTGGTTGGAACCTTTATTCCACTCTGGATTCCTGTGAGTGTAGTCTTTGTTCACTTTAACTTTTAAAAAAATAAATAAATAAACAAACAGTTTTGAAAACCTCGGTATTCATTCTTTTCCTGCTGTGTGTGTCAACTTTCACGGTTGCTAAGCAACAGAGCATACGGTAGTAAAACCCGCCAAAGGGTAGACCTGTTCGAATTCACAGCCAAAACTCTTCCGGTCTCCTTATTTTCAAGGACTTCGAAGGATCCAGTCTAGGTAGACCGCGTCACTGGAGGATGCAGCCCAGGTTTTCCTACAGAACCTCTGATTAAGAACAGGGCTGCCCGCACTGACGCGGCTCAGGGATTACGTCACATAGAGCGTCTTGCGCAGGGCCTGTAAATGTAATGGTCCAATTAAGGTAATTTAAAAAATCAGGACATTTCCTCACTTTCTAAAAAAAAAACGGGACGCCCGGGACAGGATGTGAAATACGGACATGTCCTGGGAAATACGGACGTTTGGTCACCCTATGCAAGGGATCTGAAAAGCCACCTGGATACAGAAAGTAAAGATAGTCTATTGATATGTTTGTTCGTTTTTGGTACATTTTGAGTTCTTTTTGCTGCACAAGAGGTATTTTTTGTTAATTAGCTCATTTGTTAATTTATTTTTTCCAATAGCCTACGGAACAGACATTATTTCGTTCATTGCTGAGGCTGAGTATCATCTGTTATTGGGAGCTGAGAGTTATTGTTAACTTTTATTGTTAAGATGAGACATTATTTCTTTCATTGTGCTATTCATTCATTACAGGAAAAGTTAAGCATTTTTAATAAATACATTTTGAATGAAATAATTGTTTGTTATTGGAGTTATTGCTGTTGACTTTTACAGAAAAGCTTGTTTTAATAAATCAACTGTAAATATCATGTTATTGTAGGATTACGTAGGATTATGTTAAGTGAGTGCATGCCACAGACATCTCTATGCATGGGAACAGAGATCCCCTAGTTTACTAGGCTACAACCTTCTGATAATATTCTAACAGATGATATTTTAAACAATCAGGTTAGAGGAATCTTATTAATTCATTAGTGAATAATATATTAGTCATCATCTGGCTGTGTTCACTGTAGTTGATCATAATTATGAGAAAAAGTATGAATTCATTAATAGAAATTGTAGAACTGCATCATAGGAATCATTAGTAATGATTTATTGGGACAGAGCTGGGAAATGATGCTGATATGTTTTACGAAGATTTTCTCGATATTTTTGAAAAAGTTACTGAATAAGAACCCAATGAGGTTATTATCCAAAAAAAAATTACAAAGTAAAGGAGTGTTCATGGTGTTGGAATCTGGAGGTCTGTCCACCTTCCTCCAGCAGAGGGCGCCCCTTGGTCTCCTGGAGCTGAGCTGAGGACCACACCTGAGATCCATCAGTCATCAGGAGACCAGCTTTATAAGCAGCGGCTGAGCTTCCCTTCGGCGCCAGAGTATTGAATAAGTCTCAGTAGCCAACCTGAGCCAACCAGTCTGTCTGACTCTCTGACTCCCCTGAAACCTTGAACCAGATCCTGATCAGTTTTTGTCCTCTCTGTTCTTCTAGGAAGATCCTGACTGAAACCTGGAGCTCTGGTGGAGCTCATGTTTGGGAAACCTGCCTGCCTGCTCTGAGAAGCCAAACCTGAAGAACCTCAGCCTGCATCTCCCTGCCAGTTCTCTGGAGAGAACTAGGAGAACAATTCAAGGTCTGAACCTCACTAGCCTGAAGCCAAGCTCTGCCGCTGCTAAGCTCTCTGCTGAACCCTCTGTCTCTGGACCCAACTGGTTCCCACCTCCCAGAGATGGGAAGTAACGAAGTACAAATACTTCGTTACTGTACTCAAGTAGATTTTTCTGATATTTTTACTTTACTACTTATTTTTATGGCGACTTTTTACTTCTACTCCTTACATTTTTACACAAATATCTGTACTTTCTACTCCTTACATTAAAAAAAATTGGCTCCTTACTTTAGTTTTGAATCATTTCAATGGAGTTACCGTTATTATTTTTCACGTCATCAATACTGTGAAAACGGAGCAGTTTTCCCCCTCTGTTCCCAAAGTGTAGCCGCCGTCTATCACACACAGCATCACATCCTTCACTACATTTCCCAGCATGCACCACAGACCGGCCGTCATGGCGGCGGCAGTTCCAAACAACTCACCCGGTAATTTACACTAGTTCCAAAATTACAACGTCACCTTTCATTCAACACTTTACTTACTCACCAGCGTAGCAAACTCTGAAGGTACCCACTGCGACAGCTTTAATATACATTCCGTAGTCGGCAATAAAACTTCCCAGTCAAATTACACATTCTTTTCCCTTAGTCCGTCAGCATACTGGTCCGTGTGGAAACACGTACCGCATCGGAGCCAGTCTCTTATCCATTGTCCCAGGGCATTGGAAAAGACTATTAGGGGGCAGGGGTGTTAAAGGAGAAGTTCGGTTTTTAACACTTTTAGCCCATTTTCTGTAGTGTCCAGGATGAAATCGAATGATCGACACCAAAATTTTAACAATTGGTCCTGTCTCTGCTTTTTGGCTCATTTAGAATCCCCCCCTGGCTGCTTTAGAATGGCTAGCATAGAGCATGTCCGATAATGTCCTTAAAACAACCTTAAACGTTCTTTTTTTTAAATATGCTACTCACCGTGTCGTCAGCGCTGTTCAATGACGTTCCAAAAAAAGTTTCGTGAAGAAAAAACGTTCCTGTAGTGTTTTATTTAGCATTTTGTAAATCCCATTGAGTTCTGTAGGAATAGTCAATATTCCGCTGCCACCGGAAACGGAAATGGGGCCTGTTTACACAGTTGTAGTCTTTACGCTTCACTCTGTGTACTCCGACGTCGAGAATCAAGAATCCACCTTTCGTATTCCATTTTCAGAGTTTTTTAAAGTGTTTAACAGAGACATTAGCACCTCGACGTCGGAGTACACAGAGTGAAGCGAAAAGACTACAACTGTGTAAACAGGCCCCATTTCCGTTTCCGGTGGCAGCGGAATATTGACTATTCCTACAGAACTCAATGGGATTTACAAAATGCTAAATAAAACACTACAGGAACGTTTTTTCTTTACGAAACTTTTTTTGGAACGTCATTGAACAGCGCTGACGACCTGGTGAGTAGCATATTTTAAAAAAAGAACGTTTAAGGTTGTTTTAAGGACATTATCGGACATGCTCTATGGAAGCCATTCTGAAGCAGCCAGGGGGGGATTCTAAATGAGCCAAATAGCAGAGACAGGACCAATTGTCAAAATTTTGGTGTCGATCATTCGATTTCATCCTGGACACTACAGAAAATGGGCTAAAAGTGTTAAAAACCGAACTTCTCCTTTAAGTGGGATTTCAATATATGTAATAATTGTTTGCATGGTAATAAGTAGGTGAAATGGTAATGTTAGTATGGTTAAATTATTTCATAAATATGTATGTTTTTGTATGAATGATGCTATTGTCTGTATTTTTTCTACAATGTTAACTGTGCTTTATTGGCGATTTGCCTGTTTAGTTGGGCTGTCCCAATTGGCTGATTATTGGTGGGTCTATTTAAGGGGCACGCTCCCAATGGCTTAGGGGGCTGCTTGGAGAGACTGGTTGGAGAAACTGCTTTTGAAGGTCTGCTTAGAGAGACTATATTTAAAGTCAGCTTGCTGTGAGGCTGTCAGTGTTTTGTATTGCCTGCAATGGCCGGTTTTGTTTTCTTTATTTGAAAGTATTTTGTTTGTGTTTTTTTTTTTGTCTTCACCGTTGCACCAGTAAATAAACCGCTACACGCTTTTGAACTTGAATTTTGTTGTCCGCTGGTTCTTACCACCTTTTTGCAAGTCATCTGCTTACTCCTCCTCTGACGTGAGACGGGAGCTGGCAAGCCGTTTTCTCACAAATACCAAATTCAGTCTAATTGGATGGGAATCTACGTTGCATTTGACGCACCACTACAAGATGAATCGACAGATTCGGCGGTATTCATTCGTGGCAAATCGTTGCAGCTTGGTGGCGTTAGCATAGTAGCATGGACGACGAGATGATTGAAAATGAACACAACGGAGATCTAGTCCTATTGGCAGACATCCATTTAAAATGTAGGCAACGGCATGAAAAAAGTGGTTTCTACTTTTACTTTTATACTTTAAGTAAATTTACAAGCCTGTACTTTGTTACTTTTACTTGAGTAAAGAAGTTTAATCAGTACTTCCACTTTTACCAGAGTATTTTGTAACACAAGTATCTGTACTTTTACTCAAGTACGGAAAGTGAGTACTTTTGCCATCTCTGCCACCTCCTGACGCTCAGCCTGAACCTCTGAACTGTAAACCCCGTGTGACCAGCCCCAGATCTGTTTCCTGCATCTGTTCCCTGCCTGTGGTTTTCTCCAATAAATTGTGAACTTTTTCCTCAGTCTCCTGGTGTTCTGCATTTGGGCTAGAAATAGAACCCATCATGACACATGGATTATTAAAGGGCAACACAAATGCTGTAAGCAAAATACATTTAAAAATAATTTATAGTAATAAAAACTAAAGAGGCTAAACTAAAGTACAAGCAGAACAAAAAGATACAGGAACAAGTGTTTAACAATTATTAGATATTAATATTATTGTCAATTGTTAATAAGAATAAAAACAACTTTAAAATATAGGGGATGTTTTAAGGAAGGCCATGGATGAGGAATATAAATAAAAAACAATTACACAATTGTTTTTAAGTGATAAAAGACGGTTATAAGGAAGTTTTCAACAAATTTAACAATTTATTTATTAATCTAGTAATAAATGTTATAAATGTGTTTCTGATTTATCAGGTAATATTTCTGACCCAATATTACCTGAAAGTTGGAAGGAAAACTTTGGTGAGAAGAAAATAAATGCAATGTTCACTACTGTGGTTTAAGAAAAATATGTTATTGAAATAATAGAATGTACAAACCTAAAGGGGAATGCGTTTTTTTTTTTTTTTTTTACATTGTCCCTTGATTTTCCATTATTCCATCATGTTCTACTCACCCATATGAGTTTAGTGTCATTTGGAGCCGTTCTGAAGATATTCCGGACAAACTAAACTGTTCATCATTTATTCTTTATGGTACGCCAGCATTCAGAACATGGAGGCCAATCACTGTCCCCCAGACATCCACAGTTAGATTTTTATGTTTATATATTTTAAAACAAAGCGGCGTGTGTATGACATCATCCGCGCGCGCCGGCTACCGTTCATTCATCCTGTCTGCTGAACTGCTGCTAGTTTTCCTCACATGCCTGGAAGATGTCTAGAGCTGCTACCTCAGATGATCTCGCTCTCCAAATGAACGATTCAGATTAGCTAGAATGAATAGAAGTAGAGCGTAGCCGCCTGTGGCCTGGGCTGCCTGTCGCTACTACAGTCCAGCACGCCGATGACGTCATACATGCGCTGCTTTGTTTTAAAAAGATATAAATATAAAAAATATAACGGCATATCTTCAGAACGGCTCCAAATGACACTGAACTCATATGGGTGAGTAGAACATGATGGAATAACGAAAAATCAAGGGACCAATGTTAAAAAAAAAACCTGCGTTACCCTGACAATAAAAGTGTAAATAGAAAGTTTGCTGTTGATCAGGGCAGCTGGCTGGGGTGGGCTGCTGTGAAGGGTTGGATGACCGCAGTGAAGTTAGTTTCAAGTTGGACATTCGCGCTCCGCGGGCCAAGCAGTGTTTAGCTCGCAGCTAATCCGATTTATGATCGCTAATGTTGGCCAGTCGTTCACCACCGCTCCCTTCCCAAGCGCTCGGTGCTTCCTTAGGGACCGTCAACAAATTTCCGAACCAAACAGTGCTGACATAAAAATATTAATAAATGTCTTTCCTTGTGACCAGCTGACATATAAAGTGCTAATTCGTGCTCTTATATTAGTTAAATTACATTTTATTGAATTTTAAAGCTATATTTAATATTTAAACAATTTAAATATTAATTCATATAATCTTTTCTTGTATAGGGCTCGGGATCCGCGTTGCATTGTGGGACTTGGCGGCCATATTGACGGCTACGCAAACGTAAACATAGCTCGGATACAACATTGTTGTTGAAAGAAGAGACGTAGAAGTAGAGAGAAAAAAGATGTCAAAATCCCGAAAAAGATCTGGAATTTACCAGGACACATTAAATAGAGAAGCCATGGACCGGTATGTTGACAAAATCAGCATTATTAATAATTTGGATCCATATGAAGTTCCAATCAATGAGTGGAGCACCAATGAGTGAGCGCCGATACTTCAAAACAGTTCCCAAGCTACAAGTCCTTGGAGTCTCATGTGCAGTTCATGAATGGATGGGTTCAGGAGCTGCAGATCATAAAGCCAGCAAACAGTGGGAACACAGTAATCCGTACGAAGGTAAGCTGTGATCAGACGGGCTCTGGAACCTGCTAGTTTAGCAACTGCTAACCGCTAATGCTAACAACCACTCACGCATGTAATGTACTTTTAACTAGCTGCTATGTGTTTAAAGGTGTAGTTAGTAACGTTAACTGCCAACCCTCCGGGTTTCTCACGTATTTGAGCCTTTTCCGCTGCCGATTTTATTATTTTCCCGTAAAAGATCCCAACTTTGAAGGAAAGAAACACTGTAGGCTATAAAATAAAACCGTGCATCTTTAACTTACCAGAATGAAAATGCAGGGAACACACTCTCAATGACATCGGGATACTGTGGAAAGTTATGTTCGGTCGTCTTACAGCCGCGATCCAAGCTAGCCGATGACTCTTTATCTCGAACACTTGGTCTCCGTGGTTACGCCTCCAGGCAGGAAAGCGGTGGAAAGTTAACCCATTTTCTATGTTATTCCCATGGCGATCATGTGTTGCGCTGTTTCAGCCCACAATACAGCAACGGTTCACCATGGTTGAAATCAAGTTAAGGTGAAATTAATCAAATTAAAACACGGCTGAGAGGGAGTACAGTACGCGGCAGTCATAGGCAGTAGTATGAGCAGCGGTAAAGGAGGCCATCGACATGGCGTCGGCAAAAGTGCTTACGTCATGACAACAAAGCCCTATTTTGGTGAAACCAAAAACCCTCTGTCTCAAATGTTTGCTGAAAGAAAAAGGAAGATGGCATGAATATTTTAGCAGGGAGCTCCATCCTCTTTCTTCATCTGTTTGACTCTCTGAGCTCATGGAGATGTTTCTGCGTTCCTCTGGCAACTACATCTATTAGAAGTCATTATATATATATATATATATATACACACTCACCGGCCACTTTATTAGGTACCCCATGCTAGTAACGGGTTGGACCCCCTTTTGCCTTCAGAACTGCCTCAATTCTTGGTGGCATAGATTCAACAAGGTGCTGGAAGCATTCCTCAGGGAGTTTGGTCCATATTGACATGATGGCATCACACAGTTGCCGCAGATTTGTCGGCTGCACATCCATGATGCAAATCTCCCGTTCCACCACATCCCAAAGATGCTCTATTGGATTGAGATCTGGTGACTGTGGAGGCCATTTGAGTACAGTGAACTCATTGTCATGTTCAAGAAACCAGTCTGAGATGATTCCAGCTTTATGACATGGCGCATTATCCTGCTGAAAGTAGCCATCAGAAGTTGGGTACATTGTGGTCATAAAGGGATGGACATGGTCAGCAACAATACTCAGGTAGGCTGTGGCGTTGCAACGATGCTCAATTGGTACCAAGGGGCCCAAAGAGTGCCAAGAAAATATTCCCCACACCATGACACCACCACCACCAGCCTGAACCGTTGATACAAGGCAGGATGGATCCATGCTTTCATGTTGTAGACGCCAAATTCTGACCCTACCATCCGAATGTCGCAGCAGAAATCCAGACTCATCAGACCAGGCAACGTTTTTCCAATCTTCTATTGTCCAATTTCCATGAGCTTGTGCAAATTGTAGCCTCAGTTTCCTGTTCTTAGCTGAAAGGAGTGGCACCCGGTGTGGTCTTCTGCTGCTGTAGCCCATCTGCCTCAAAGTTCCACGTACTGTGCGTTCAGAGATGCTCTTCTGCCCACCTTGGTTGTAACGGCTGGTTATTTGAGTCACTGTTGCCCTTCTATCAGCTCCAACCAGTATGGCCATTCTCCTCTGACCTCTGGCATCAACAAGGCATTTGTGTACGTCAGGGGTGTTCTGACGTACACAGATTCGAATGACCCTCAATCTGTCCCCCCCACTTTTATTTAAAAAAAAAAAAACATACGGCGAAACTCACAGAAAATCAAAAAGCTTTTTCTAATTTACTGGTTTGCAACAACAACATAAAACAGTCAGATCATAGACGGGCAATCGTTTTGTTTAACTGCAGGCTGCCTGCGTCGTAGAGATTCTAATCTAAAAGTTATCCTGTCTCTGGCATTTACCTCTCGAGCCTGGTTTCCATGGTTACTCAGACAGACAGTAGTGGCAGGACAGATCCCAATTCCGGAGTCCGGACATCAACATGAGGCCAGCCAAACCGAAAAAACAGAAAACAATTGCATCCTTTTTTCGAAAAGCACCAACTGTAAGTAAACTGTTCATCATATCACCTTGCATTTTTTTGGTTGTCTGTTCGTCGCCGTGGAAAAAAGAGTAGAGACGGTCAGTGAGAATAGCGTGAAGAGAGGTGCCAATGTCATAAGGCGGGAGGCAGGGGGAATCGACTGGCATTTATTTATTTATAATTAAATCGACTGTTCCGACTTTTTCTGGAGTTGTTGGGGGTCTTTCAGAAATGTGTAGGCTACAGTAGGCTACTTGAATCCGTATTTATGCCAAGCCAAATGGTTTAGGTTGTTACAGGTTGAATCATGAGAAAAACGAACTTCAAAGCTAGACAAATTCCACTACACAGGGGCGGATTTAGGAAATTTGGGACCCTAGGCAAAGACAGGCATGGGGCCCTCTGAATTGAGAAGACAACATATAGAACAGACCCATTATACAGATACAGAAATTTTAATAGAATAGAAATTTGAGGATGTCATGTATCTTCAAGTTTGTCTATGTCACTGTAACTCGGAGGAAAGAATCTCTCTCTCATATAAATATATATATATATATATATATATATATATATATATATATATATATATATATATATATACATATATATATATATATATATATATATATATATATATATATGTGTGTGTGTGTGTGTGTATATATATAAATAAATAAAAGGTGCATGTCACAGGAAAGACTAGTGATGTTACAAATATGACAATTGCTTAAACTGCAGAACAGTAAATTATTTAATCTATAATTAACGTGGCCCTTAAAAGGATAGTTCGGTATTTTTGACATGAATCTGTATGGCATCCCCATCACCAGCGGCATGCAATCACACTGACTTACCCCTGGCAGCGTCCTGTGAGCAGAGTTATCGTCCAGTTTTGGTCAAGCCAAAAGTAGTCCGGCAGGTTTTTAGGAACAGCGAAATAAAACGTTTCTCTTCCCAAAACATTATGTGTTCAAAAGAGCGATATTTTCGCATCCCAAAAACATTGTAGTGGAAAAAGTCACACGTCGTTATCAATTGGTCCTATTTTCTCTCTGTTCGTATCAGTGCGCGCCGTCATTCAGACAGCGAGCCCAACAACAGATCACATTAATCCACTTTTCCTAAAGTCTAAATGATTAAAATTAGAGAACTGATAACATTTTAAAGACTACAATTTAAAACTTGAATAAAATTTTTACCTCAGAATATTCAAAAACTTTTTTGTTGAAAGGAAAATAATATATAAACTACAATATAAATAGAACTTTAAGACTGTAGGTGTGAAGACAAGAAAAAACCGTGTTCAGTAAAATGGAATTAGATTATGGAAAACTTTATACAGTTAAAAAATATGTGAATATAAAATTGTAAAAAAAAAAAACAACAGAATGAAATGACTTTATTAAATTATGAGAATAAGAAACCAGTTTGTAATGTAGGTACGTTGTTGAACATGTTAAAGGAGAACTGGTTTTAACACTTTTAGCCCATTTTCTGTAGTGTCCAGGATGAAATCGAATGATCGACACCAAAATTTTGATGATTGGTCCTGTCTCTGCTATTTGGCTCATGCAGAATCCCCCCCTGGCTGCTTCAGAATGGCTTGCATAGAGCATGTCAGATAATGTCCTTAAAACAACCTTAAACGTTCTTTTTTTTAAATATGCTACTCACCGGGTCGTCAGCGCTGTTCAATGACGTTCCAAAAAAAGTTTCGTAAAGAAAAAACGTTCCTGTAGTGTTTTATTTAGCATTTTGTAAATCCCATTGAGTTCTGTTGGAATAGTCAATATTCCCCTGCCACCGGAAACGGAAATGGGGCCTGTTTACACAGTTGTAGTCTTTTCGCTTCACTCTGTGTACTCCTACGTCCAGGTGCTAACGTCTCTGTTAAACACTTTAAAAAACTCTGAAAATGGAATACGAAAGGTGGATTCTTGAGGAGGACATATTCATATACATTCCCAAAGTATAGAGACATTGTCGCCAACTAGTGGTCTGGAGTGTGCAACGCTTCAGATTCGAACAGGAAGCGGAAGTTTATAAGCGGTTGTGATGTATCGGAAAAAATAGTTCTGGGATTTACAAAATGCTAAATAAAACACTACAGGAACGTTTTTTCTTTACGAAACTTTTTTTGGAACGTCATTGAACAGCGTTGACGACCCGGTGAGTAGCATATTTTAAAAAAAGAACGTTTAAGGTTGTTTTAAGGACATTATCGGACTTGCACTATGGAAGCCATTCTGAAGCAGCCAGGGGGGGATTCTGCATGAGCCAAAAAGCAGAGACAGGAGCAATTGTCAAAATTTTGGTGTCGATCATTCGATTTCATCCTGGACACTACAGAAAATGGGCTAAAAGTGTTAAAAACCGGAATTCTCCTTTAAGGTTTGTAAATACTAACAGAAAAGGATATAAAATGATTTCATGACTGATGTTGAATCAGAAAAGGGGCAGGACAAAATAATTCAACTTAAAACAACTTCCATGTAACATGTACTTTTAAGTACGATAACAACATGTAATAATATATAATATTGTTTTTAGGAGCTTTATGTTGGAAAAGACAACCTGTTCCACATTCTTCTTTTTTATAATACATGGTCTTCTTAATCTTCAAAGAGATAAACAAACAAATAATTGTAAAAATGAACTTACCTGATATGAAATAATGACGGAAATGAAACAAAAGGCCACCAGAAACACTGAGAAGAACCAGCAGAGCCAGGAGAACTTTGGACCAGGTAGGAAATATTTCTATAGAAAAACATAAAGAGCAGTTAGATCTCAGACATGAATCCTGATTGATTTTAGTCTAAAATGCAAAAGTTCTCAGGATCATCTTAACATTTCTCAGAGTTTCTGTAATCCAATCAGCTTTGAACATGAAGGTTCTGATCTTCCGAAGGTCTGCATGTCTAAAAACAGGTTCAAACATGTTTGTAGATGCAGAGCAGATCCTGACAGCAGGTTCTAAGTGATTTATGTTTATAATTCAGCAGACAGCGCGTTCATACCTTTCTTTGTGTTTTTGCCTTCATCAATATTCACATCAGGTTCTAATGACTAAACTAATTCATGGGGAGGATCTGCAGATTTAAACATTTATGACGTAAAAAGAGATTTTCCAGGTCTGAAACTCAACTGCAGACACAGGTTTGCATCTTTTCTGGTATTTCTATGAAGTCAGGAGTGAACTGAGAGTAAAAATATCTGCAGTCATTGTTTCCTCCAAGGAGACGTTGGAACAGAGACAGAGGATGGAGAGAAACTCTGTGAGCACGAAACATAGTGGGACTGTCAGAAATAACAATAGTAATAATAATAATAGTAATTTATAAGAATAAATTTGTATTTTTTTCATTTAATGGGGGAATAATAATGAACGCAGTCAGATTTTAAAAAAATCAAATGAGTGGTCTGCATCGGCTATGCAGAGAGAGGGCTGCTGCAGACGGGCTAACGTTAGCCCTGGCTGCTGCAGACGGGCTAACGTTAGCCCTGGCTGCTGCAGATGGGCTAACGTTAGCCCTGGCTGCTGCAGACTGGCTAACGTTAGCCCTGGCTGCTGCAGATGGGCTAACGTTAGCCCAGGCTGCTGCAGACTGGCTAACGTTAGCCCTGGCTGCTGCAGATGGGCTAACGTTAGCCCTGGCTGCTGCAGACTGGCTAACGTTAGCCCTGGCTGCTGCAGATCGGCTAACGTTAGCCCTGGCTGCTGCAGACGGGCTAACGTTAGCCCTGGCTGCTGCAGATGGGCTAACGTTAGCCCTGGCTGCTGCAGACTGGCTAACGTTAGCCCAGGCTGCTGCAGACTGGCTAACGTTAGCCCTGGCTGCTGCAGATGGGCTAATGTTAGCCCTGGCTGCTGCAGACGGGCTAACGTTAGCCCTGGCTGCTGCAGATGGGCTAACGTTAGCCCTGGCTGCTGCAGATTGGCTAACGTTAGCCCTGGCTGCTGCAGATGGGCTAATGTTAGCCCTGGCTACTGCAGATGGGCTAATGTTAGCCCAGGCTGCTGCAGATGGGCTAATGTTAGCCCAGGCTGCTGCAGATGGCCTAACGTTAGCCCAGGCTGCTGCAGACTGGCTAACGTTAGCCCTGGCTGCTGCAGATGGGCTAATGTTAGCCCTGGCTGCTGCAGATGGGCTAATGTTAGCCCAGGCTGCTGCAGATGGGCTAATGTTAGCCCAGTCTGCTGCAGACGGCCTAACGTTAGCCCAGGCTGCTGCAGACGGCGGCAACAAATAACAAATGTGGGGAATGCACCGTGCAGGGAGGCAGATTTACGTGACAAACGGGCAGCAAAAAGCAGTGATCATCTGTCCGAAGGGTCAATTAACTGAGTTCACCATGAAGTTCACTATATAGTCCCTGCTCTATATAGTGATTAAGGGATTAAGGGGTAAGGGCGGACGTTCAGACATAGCCTGTCACTGCTTTCCTGTGTTCTTGTCAAGAACACAGGAAAGTGATGCTGCTGCCATCAACGCCCTTATTTATAGATGCTGGAGCTTGGCCTGTTTTTACTTAATCATATTTAGTTACTTTAACACAATTTTTTTCATGTTAGCAGGGAAGGACAAAAAACAATTGTGTTAAAGTAAATAAATAGGATCAAGTAAATGCCAAAAGCGGTTGCATTTCTTTTTCAGTATGTTTCTCTGACTGTGACTAACTGGATGTGCTCTCTTCATCCTCTGACATGGGAGCTGGCTCGGAGCTCGTCTGCCTGGCTGTGTGTTTCCTGGACGGGGCCGCCTGTGGAGCTGGTTGACAGTTGCCTTTTGTATCTATGCTTCTTTTTCTATGTCTGCTTCTGTCTCCTTGAACCCCAGTGGGCCTCAGCAGATGGCCGCTCACACTGAGCCTGGTTCTGCTGGAGGTTTCTTCCTGTTCAAAGGGAGTTTTTCCTCTCCGCTGTCGCTACAAGCATGCTTAGTGTGAGGGATTGCTGAAGAGTCAATCAGCTGGTTTTCCTTAGATAGAAAACTTTGAATCAATCTGACTGGATGATCTGGTGAACTGGAAAGTGACCTGAGATGACATGATGGGAATTGGCGCTATAGAAATAAACTGAATAGAATTGAATTTGAACATACTTGGTGAGAACACGAGTCCATGCTCGCATTTTCTAATAAAATCTGATTAGAATAAAACGTCTGGAATAAACAGCCTACCCAAAAGTGCAGGGTAATAGGATAATGTTGAGCGGGTCTGCAATGAAATGTCCTGACAGTGCAAGACTGCAGCCAGACCCTCTCCTATTAGCAGAAAGCTAAAGATGGTTGGTTTGACCTCAGTGAATATTTAAAATTTTTCTGTTTTCAGAACCAAATATTACTCACAAATGAAAAGGTCTCTGACAGCACAGTCATTTATTTAGAGTTTATATCATCACTTCTCTCCTACTTAATAAATATATAATATAGATACATAAAATATATTCCATAGGGGAAATTACCTGAAAGATAATTTTGTGGCAAGTGCGCTCACTAGCTCGCATAATGCACGTACAGATCTGCTGCTGATGGCGGTTTTAAATCCAAAACATCTCAACAGTTAATAGCATAGAATTTCTTTTTAAAACAAATTACAAACTATAAATTTATGTTATCTTTTTTTATATCAAACTTAATACTTCCATGAACCTTTAAAGCTACAGTGTGTAATTTTCAGCGACATCTAACGTCCAGACTGCAGACTGCAGCAACATGAACGTCTCCCCCCCACCGCTTCTCCCCCCCAACAGTACGGCGAGCGTTACGGGACAAAATGTCTTCCACGACGTCCGCATCACCTACCTTCTCAAGTGATGAGGTTTGTTTACATAGATAATTTTAATACTGCCATCTATTGTTCAGTACCGTCTCAGTTCATCTCTCTCAACTTGCCGTAGTTCCTTTCGAGCGTAATGGGCGATCTCGCAATCGCTAGTTTGTTGGCTCTGCGCTGCCGTAGCGCAAAGATGTCTGCCTCCATGGCTGCGAGACCCGCTCCTATGTAATTATAAATAACGAATTCTAAGGCAACGCAAATATTAAGGTTAAGAGGCTGAGCTCGTAGATGATGATAAATAACATAGTTATGTATAATATATTACATTTCTGACTGTATATCCCTGTAATTATTACACACTGTAGCTTTAACAAAAAATGTTTCACACATTTATTTGTCTAATGAAGGCTTGATAATACAAATTACAGAGCCTCCATGACTTAATCATAATACCATGAAAATCCAAACTTGATTAAAAATTACCTATTCTAAAATATTCAAAGGAAATACAAAAAACAAAGAAACATTTACATCTTAACTGGATGGATAGAAATAGAAATATTCAAAACTCCTACTGCCTTTTCATCCCTGTATTTATCCAAAGTAAACGGTAAGATAATGAAGCATTGCCTATGGATATAAGACAGCAATTCCTTTGGTACAAATTAAAGAATGTTTTTGGATAAATTCTCTTTGGATGGAAGAAATAAAATGGTGAAAGTAAAACAAAAAGCATAACCATTGGTACGGGTGGAATAACGTTAATGTGATTACCCACATTGAAATATGCTATATGTCAATTATTTCAAGACCTTTGCATTATCTTTAACTTTTAGATTTTTCTTTACTTTACTTTTGTCTCACGTTGTTTAAGGTAAGCAAATTCACTTTTTTTTTTGGTCAAAGCAAGGACCCAGTCTACCTGGTCTGAGTCTTTAGAGGACTGTGAAAATAAGGAGGCCAGAATAGTTTGGCCATGGATTCAAACAGGTCCACCTTCCCTCGCTTAGTGTATACTCTGTCGCCTAGCAACCGTGATAGTTGACACACAAAGGGGGCCGAAAAAGGATGCTGAACTTCTGACTACTGTTCTGGGTGCTAATAACATTTCTAAGGAGCTTCAGCAGCAGTACCATCGTCTCAGATATCAGATTTATAGTCCCCACACTGCAGAGATGTTGGAATCTGAGCTTAAATATCAGCCAAACCCATTTACATAGGGACAGATAAAAGCTTTATCTGACTCAATAACCACTAAAACAACTATTTTCATTCATTTCAGACGGAACTATTCACATACTTGTATTACATTAAACTGCACTAACAACATTCACCACTCTTCGGCGCCATTTCCTTTTTCCTCTAAGCACGGAGCAGCCGTCTTGCTAGGCTACGTAGGATACAGCGGACCTATCCTTCAAAACGGGAAAAAAGAAGGCTGCATATGTGGGCTGCATAATGAGGAGTGTTCCAATCAGAACAGGCTTCGGCGCAGCATTATGACGTAATGGCCAACTATTCTGGCTTTTTGAGGAAGCAGCCACTGAATTGGAACACATCAAAAGTTTTTTTTTTCCTGCTGCGATAGAGATTACTCTCAACCAACCATGTGTGAATTTAGCGGTAATACATAGGTTTTTTTAAACTAGTTTCTGGCTGAGTGGTTTTATCTGTCTCTGTTTATTAGCTTGTATCTCTGCAAACCTTTGGTTTAGATGAAAGTGAAATTAATGACTGGATTCTATGGAGACTGTTTTCATTTGATGTGTATTTTGTGCTGGTCTGAAATGGGGTTGTTGCCATGGAAACAGAAATGCTGTTCATAGGTTGCTATTGTGCCGTTTAATTATATGTTTTATTTCATTTGGGTATAATTTTAGTTGTGTTTTGCAAATTTTAAAAAGATTTGTGTGGCTTTTAGCCTAGATTCTACAGTTTGATTTGATATAACACATTAAAAAAGGTTCTTAAATCCAAGTGTAACATTGCATTAATCAATGTGGAAACATAAAACACAATAAAACAAAGGGGTGAAAATAGCTGCTGTGAAGCGCTCTGAAATAATAAAATCCAGAAACCATGGCAACAGTTGAGCACAAGATGACTTCTGACTGAATTATCACTTTTTCCTTTCATCTGAGTCTGATGAGGTAAACCTCCCCTCGGTCTGGTCACTGTGAGTCAAATCTTTTAGTGGGTTCTTCCAATCAGTTTTGAGCAGCCAGCTTTGATGGTCCGCCCCGCTCCATAGACACCACAGGGGGCTGAGCCCATAGATATCCATAATAAAGGCTAGATGTCTTGCGGCGGAGTCTCAAACGTCATCACCGGCGGCCATCTTGCCTCAGGCAGGCGTTCTGTTGTGCTCTGTGGTACCTAATGTAAGGTGAGTGATCAGCACGAACACAAATACTCTTACCTCACTGAATTCTTGACGAATTTACAAACAGTTTGGTTTCTTACAAACATTATGAACGTGGCTATAATTCTAGATGCTTGAACATGTCGAAACTGCAGATTTTCTTCTCAAAAAATGACTTAATCATGCAGCATAGTTGTGCATCACGGCTACTTGCGCAAGTTATCAAGGCTGAGATTATTAGTCAATTATATAGGTTTTACTGACACCAATAACGATTGTATGACAATTAATCTTTGGTGTAAATTACAATCTTTGTGGATGTGGTTGTAGTTATTAGTTGGCTAATAACAATAATCTGAGTGTTGTTGTATTTTCATTATTAGCCTAACGTTAGCTGGCTAATAACAAGAAGCTGCAAAGTGAGACCTAACGTTAGTAAGTTAGCAGCTAACGTTACAGTTTAGCTAGCTGCTAACGTTAACCAGCAACTTTACATCAGTGGAAGAGGCAGAATTTAACATGATTTCCAATCGATTTGGTTTGTCAACACATCTTACATTATGTTACAGGAATTTGCTGGGTTTATTAAAAGGAAGATGCCAGACTTTTGCTATGACATAATAGTATTACAAGACTGTTGTTGACTCAAAGCTTTTATAAGTTTGTATTAGTTTCATTTGGACAACTTAAAGATGGTGTTGTGCCAAACATTTTCAACTTTCCAGCTCATCTTCAAAGGGCATGTGTATCATTGAAATTTAATCACATATTGATATACCAATCTTAAACACCGTGAATTGTTGTTGGTCACTTTTGTTTTTGTTTCTGCAGGTTATATAATGTGTAAGCAGGAGGAGAAGATCTTCCATCCCCGTTTGCTGACATTCCTGCGCTAGTACATGACCACAGCTACCTTCCTGTCCGCTTTGATGGCCTTGTGGACAACGCTCTCTTGTACATTACACAGAAGCTCAATAAAACCTTCCTTTTCAAAGGGCATTAGCCAAGCTATGTTTTTTGGGTCATTTTTTAAATCTCTGTCTTCCATGTGTATACCATCACAGTAGTGTAGGTGGGGATTTCAACATGCTACATCTATATATACTTGTGAAGGGGACTATTGCACCAATTTTAATAGCAAATAAATGTCACTTTTATAATGGTTTAAAAATAGGAACTTTTGTGTAATTACCCCTGATATATAATCCGAATAGTCTACATGAAACTTCAAAGTGTTACCTTTAATTTGAAACCTGGATCATGCTTCTACACCAAGAGGTTGCCACACAATAAGCCTTTTCTGTCAGTATTCCATATTTTATTATAACAATAATATTCATATTATAAAAGTATGTATGTAAATATAAATAAATTAGGACTGAAATAATTAATCACACCCAAATAAAAGTGTTATATGTGTGTATATATAAATATATATATACACACATATTAAAATATATATATATATATATTTCAATATGTGTGTATATATATATATATATATATATATATATATATATATATATATATATATATATATATATATATATCTATATATATATAGATATATATAGGTATCTATATCTATAGATATATCTATATATCATGTTGCCATTCAGTACACTGAGTTTTAATAGCATATATTGATTTAACATAAATACCTTGTGCATGTGTATTTATTGCACCTGTATGTTCTATTCAATGTTCTTTTCATATGAAATTCCATGGTTATAATTATTCATAAGTGTGCAGTATCATAACTACATGTCTGACTTTTGTTTAACAAACCAAACAGTTTGAGAATCGTTAGACAATTGAGGAAGTTATGGTTATTTAAGTACATGCGCCTTTAAAACACAATGTTACGAATGAGCGAGCTGCCTGTGGCAAGATGGCCGCCACGTGCGGACGTCGACCCCCATTGGCCAGCAGCGCGGACGAGACATCTAGCCTTTATTATGGATATCTATGGCTGAGCCTCCCTGGAGGTGACGTTTCTTTTGAGTGTTATCCAATCAGGGCCCTACTTTCCTGCTGCTCCACATTGGAGGGGAGAATGAGTATGAGAGCGGCTCAACAGCTGATTAAGGAGCAACATACTCATGAAATTAACCTTAGCGCATATTTAATACAGTTTAATGAATACATTTATAAAGTGTAAAAATGAATATCTGACCAATTATTTTATGAATTTACAGGGGCGTTTTAGCCTCCCTAGTATTGAATGAGAAATCGCCGCTGCTCCTTCTCTTAACCAGCTGTCAGTTCCAGATTATTTTGTTGAGAAGTTCCCTGGTGTACCTGTAGTTCTAATTACCTGATCCTGACCTGCTCTGCCTCTCGACCTCTGAGCCTGCCTGTCTCAGTTCTGTTCTGTTGCCTGACCTGTCCTTGGATTCCAGCTGGCTTCCTGCCTGTGTCCCGAACCTGGAACTATTACCCAACACCATTCTGGATTCCCCCTCAACACCTATTTGGATCTCTGATCTCCTGGCTCTGACTACTGAGAACGTCAGAGACTTTGGCTTTGGCTTTTCCCTCTGGATTATCCCGCCTTCCTTCATCTGCTCGGTTCTGATCTCCTGCCTGTCCTCCGACCTCCAAGAAATTAGCATCTGGGACTCTCTCGGCGGCGCCTGTGCGATGTGTTGGCAGCCAACAGTTTGGAAACAATCAGAAGCAGACATAGAAAAAGAAGCATAGATACAAAAGGCAGCTGTCAACCAGCTCCACAGGCGGCCCCGTCCAGGAAACACACAGCCAGGCAGACGAGCTCCGAGCCAGCTCCCATGTCAGAGGATGAAGAGAGCACATCCAGTTAGTCACAGTCAGAGAAACAGGACTACACTGGAAAACAGGCCAAGCTCCAACATCTAGAAACAAAGGTGTTGACTTTAAGACCAGGTTAGTGACTCACCTGTTCGTTATCATCCTCCCCCAGATAGACATGGTCATTAACCTGTTGTCTCCTCCTGCAGAGGTTGATGCCTTAGATGCTGATTACTTTACTGCAGCTGCTTTTCCAATAAACGTTTCAAAAACTCTGACTGTTTGTCCGCCTCAAATAGTGGGTCTTATTGTTTTGAGTCTGACATTAAAAGTTTTTGCCTGGTGTCTAATCACACTCTCCATGTGATTGTTCCTCCTTGAGTATTGTTAATCTGAAGCAGTAGGTTATTGGGCCTGTTACTGAAGGACTGGAAGCTTCCAGCTGTTCATCTTTTGCCAAGGAAAACTTGGCCACACTTAGTTAAATTAGCCAGTCTACAAGTGACTTAAAAAAAATGAAATACCAGAAAAGCATGAGGGGCTTCTTAGACAAAACATTGAAAATAAAGTCTATTTTTCCACAAGTTTACCCCATTATTTAAAATTAATGACCTACTTTAAGTTCATTTTTACAAAATAGAACATAATAGTTTCCTAAATTTGTTACATCCATTCATGTTTTTGTTTGTTCAGTTTAAAGGAACAAAGGTTTAGTTTCTTATTTTACTTTTAGACACAGTAAGTTAGTTCTCACATCTTTTTCTCCACATTCAGCACCTGCTGACCCAACCTGAGATTTATGTGGTTCAGTGGATGAACTGCTGTCTGTTGTTCCCACTTTGATATAAACTATAAACATTTGACTGAGAAATATTAACTAAGAGGAATATTTAATGACCAGACTTATTTCAGAGGTCCCTATTAAGATGCCATGCAGTAACTCACTGAAACCCTGACTGCATTAGAGCAACTGTTTGTAGAATCAGCAAACATTCAAGGTCATGGAAGTCATTAAAATACCAGAATTCAATAACTGGAAGGCCTGGAGTAGAATAATGGGAAATATAATTTATATTTATATTCTTTATTCTTACTGGATTCTCCTTCATTGCTGTGAGACATGCTGAGCAAAGAAGGAGGAACTGAGTTTGACAGAGTGAAGATGTTCTCCATCTTTTATAATGGCTGACTTATAATATAATTAGGGCTGGTGGTGGTGGTGGTGGTGGGTTACAGTTGGTGTGTGCATAAGGTAAGGTACTAAGGTAACTGACCTCTGACAGACAGCTGAATGTCCGACCGCTTTATCTCTTCTGTTTCATCAGTGATCCAGCAGATGTAGACTCCGCTGTCAGGAAGTTGGGGTTCTCTCAGAGTGATGCTAAAGTCACCAGAAGCTGCAGCATCACGTCTCAGTGATGTCCGTCCTCTGAACTGCTGATTTTGTTCACGTAGATCGTCTCTTTCTTGCCGTCGATGGACAGTATTGGGAATAAGATCATAGCGGTTCCATTTCACTGTAACAGTCCCTTTTAATTCTCCGCTGTAGTGACAGGGCAGAACAACAGATTGAGCTCCTTCCCAAACCTCAACTTTTGTAGTCAATGAATCCTGAGAGGCTGAAAGGAAAAAATAAACAAAAGTTAGATTTTAAATGTGTGCTCAAATAATGTAAATCAAGACATTTATCTTTCATTTCTGCCATTTGATACTAAGTGACTCCTCAATATTTGTTATATTGAAAACAATCAACAATCAACTGGTTTTCCTTAGATGGAAAACTGAATCAATTTGACTGGATGATCTGGTGAACTGGAAAGAGCCTTGAGATGTTCAGATGTGGATAGAATGAAATGAACTGAACTGAATTAAAGATCATTTTACCTCCGTCTCTCGATCTTGTCGCTTCACCCTACTAAACATAAGAAAGATCCAGCCATGCCTAACCCAACATGCTACGCAGCTCCTGCTCCAGTCTATAGTTATCTCCTGCCCTGACTATCGCCCCGCCTGTACAGTAAAACCGTCTGGTCTTCAATCAGCCCAAAAAGTCTGACGTCACAACCTCTGTTCATTCAGATTCACTGGTTACCCCAGGCTGCCCGCATCAGATTCAACCTGCTGATGCTAGACTACAAAGTGCTTAAGTGTACGGCTCCCGTCTACTTGAACCCTCTTGAAAGGCTTGTGTTAGAGTCCTGCAGCGGGTCCCGACGCTAAAATGCTCTTTTGAGGGTGAAAAATACATAAATAAAAATAAACGGGTACGCGGGGTCGGGCGGATATTTTTTTTTTGTGCGGGCGGGTAGTTGGTGATTTTTTTTATGCGTGTGTGTTGTTATGGACATCAGAAATGTTATATTAATCAGGCACTGGGGTCACCCTTGTTGTAGCTTAAAGCCCTGCCGGCAGTGTGGGCTTCCCTCCAAAGGCCACAGTCAGTGCATACACGTCTGCTGCAGTGTTAATGGCGCTGTCCTGCAGCGCAGCATACTATAGCCTATTACTTGATGTGTTAACGGGTCGGGTTGCAGGTTAAATATCAACGGGTCGGGTTCAGTAGTCATCCTTACGGGTTCGGGCGGGTGCGGGTTGGTAAAACACGACCCGTGCAGGACTCTAGCTCATGTCACAACTGGGTCACTCCAGTCATCAATGGATTGTTGTCTAGCAGTGTCTACTCCACACTGAAGACAATCCAGACAAGGGCGCCACCAGGGGGTGGCCCTGACCACCCCACTGCACCCATCCCCTGCCCCTACTGGCCAGTGTAAATTGTAGTAGCATCGGTTTAGCGTTTCACCCCATTATACGCCCCGCAAAGCAGCCGCTGTAGTCCTCCTGCACTCCCCCCCTACCCGATATTTCCTTGCGCATGAGCAAATGAGCTACCGGTACGGGCGCTCACACCGCTCTTGTGCGCTCAGAGAACTATGGCTCAGCCCGTGCCCGCTTTAACGGTGAGAAAGCGTATTAAACTAACAATAAGTAAATAAGTCAAATCATTTGTTTGTGAAAGAAAAGGGGGAAATATGAACTGTAATATTATACTGTTAAAGCAGCTTTTAGTGTGTTTCTGACATCGTTATGTAGCTAACTGGATGAGCTGGTGATTGAGGATGGATGGTCAATTCACAGACATGAAGATAAAGTCCACAGACATCTGTTCTGATTTTAAGAAGAATTACAGCAGAAGCAGAGAAAGAGATGACAGGAGCAACAGATAACCAGTGAGGAGGAGCAGGAGGGGGAGAGAAGAGAGAGGAGCAGAAGGAGGATGAGGAGAAGAGAGAGAAGAAGGATGGAGGAGAGAAACAGATGAACCAGCATGATGAGGACACAGAGCAGCATTAGTAAAGAACAGTGATGAGGAAAAGCATCAAACAGCAGCAGATCAGGGACAGTCAGCAGCTTTGATTACAGAAGCATGAACTCAGTGAAAGCAGGTGTTCCACCTGTTCCTGGACCGGCAGGTGAAGTTATTAGCATGTGTGCAAAATAATGAAATTAATGACTTCCACTGAACTGGACCTTTCTATATTTTTACCAGTTCATTTCTTTGATAGCCTATTGTACTTTATTCACATGGAAATTTCAGTAAAGTTGAGTGTCATTTCAAAATATATGAATAGAATTTAGGAAATATTTGAGATGCAATTTCTAATAAAAAGGATGATAATATCCTTAACTTGATGAGGCATCACAGACATTGAGTGAACGCAAGAAATGAGGATTCCTCTGATGTGACAGCAGTAAAATAAAACCCAGAAATTATGTTTCTGTTTCCCGAGGATTTAAGAGGCCCCATCTGGCCACCCCTATGAAATATTTCTAGAGGCGTCCCTGAATCCAGACTATTTTCATGAGTTTTTCCAAGATACTGGAATGACCTATGAAGCGCTACAAGAACAGCAGCGTCCCTTTCTTTATCTTTATCTTCAGGAAACTTTTAAAGACCAACCTCTTCAAAGAGCGTCTGCTTTCTATGACTCTTTCTGCACTTCTTTCTCTCTCTTTGCTGTCCTCGCTGATTCTGACAGGGATTTTCCTCTAGAGAACTTATTGTCATGTTGATGATAACTGTAAAATTGTGTCTACTTTGTAAGTCACTTTGGATAAAAGCGTTTGCTAAATGCATAAACATGAACATGTTATGCATTCAGCATATGTCAGACGAGTGGCCAAGGTCAAACCTTTTCTTGCACAGCAGCACTTTGAAATCGTAATCCATTCCTTTGTTACATTTCAGCAGGATCACTATAACACACTTTATTTTGTGGTGAGCCAGTTGCTGCAAAATGCAGCAGCACGCCTTTTAACTGTTGTAGGTAAGAGGGAGCTCTTTATATCGCGTGGCTCCTCCCTACCTCTCTGAGCTTCTCCTCCACTATGCTCCCACTCAGTGCCTCAGGTCAGTCGACCTGCTGCTCCTGGAGGTACCGAGGTCCAAACGAAAGCTCCAAACGAAGCTGAGCAGGGTTCAGAGCAACACTTCTCTCCGTATTATCTCTTCAATAAAACCTGTTAAACCTTTTCCCTGGTCTCCCTGTTTGGTCTTCTGCATTTTTTCTGAACTTAGTAAAATCATAACAACATAAAATCTGATATTCTGGTACTACATGAAACCGGTCGGAAACTGGAAAACATTTCCTTCAGAGATTAAATCGTTCTAAACTTTCAAATTTGCATTCCAAGGATAAAAGACTGTAGAGGGATGTTCTTAGGAAATCTTTCTACCTTCAGTAGAAGATTCCTCCAGATTGTTGCACCAATCAGTTCCAAAAAGACCCTGATTGAAATAAAATCCTCCTTTGTTCAGCTATTTATGTGTAAACAGAGAGTCTTCGCTTGAACGTTTTAACTTCATCATTTAAAAGTGAACATTCCCGGATTCCAGATTAAAAAAGGTAATTCAATAACTGGAGGCATGGGCGTGCATACATAGACACTAGGTGGTGTTAAAGCACTAGGGAGTTTGCCCTTTATCAACGAAAATACCCTTTTGAAACTCTTTTTTTTTTTTTTATTATTAATATTATTACGATTTTACTAATGTCGGTTTTGAAATAATCTTTTGAAAACCTGAGCCATTAAAAACGACTGAAAAAATGCCCCGAAATGAGCCACCTCCTTACGCACACCCGACCAGCCTCTCTCTCTTCCTTTGCCACGTGACCTCGCTCGGTCGCCCGCAGGGCATGCCAGATGCGCAGCATCATAGCAGTTTTCAGATAGCAGGAACAGTCGCTGACAGGCTGCTTCTCCCGTGCCCCATTAGCCAGGTAATATACAGATCAAGCAGAATCATTTTGTTGTGCATTAAAATGTCTCATTCAGCAGCACCAAACAAGTATTTTTGCCAACTGGTCACCTGATAAACTAGTTAGGCTAGATAAAGCTAGTCGGCTAGATAAAACTAGATAAAGTTTTACACTGCAGCCCAAGTCAATGACAGATAACGTGAGGACGACCACATAGGCTACAAATAATCTCGGTAGAGTTTGCAATTGCAAATCTATGTGTTAAGACAAACATTTTCTGTTGTATAGGTTTTGTTAGGCAACATAAATTAACACATTTTGGTCTCTTTATTGTCTTAATTGTATATTGATTTAGTAATTGCAGCACAATGCAAAGAAAGGAGGGTTAATCGTATTGAAAAATCTTAAAAGCTGTTTACATTTTATTTTTAAGTGGTTTGTGCAGCAGGTATTAAAATAGCTATTATTTTGTAGGCTACCATAAGTCATATCTACGTGACAAGACTTCCAGTCATGTTGCCCTAATAGCCCATTATTTAAACTAATGTGGCATATTTGTTAAAGCTATTATTATCATTATTATTATTATTATCATTATTATTGTCATGATGGTTATTATTAATATATTGTAGCCAGTCACAGCAGGGAAGCTCTATACCATCAACATCTACCAGGACAGGAGATGAGGAAGAGTTCAGGGAAGACACAGAGACAGAAAAAGACCAGGATGAGGGAGAACAGATGGGTGAGGGAGAGCAGATGGGTGAGGGAGAGCAGATGGGTGAGGGAGAGCAGATGGGTGAGGGAGAACAGATGGGTGAGGGAGAGCAGATGGGTGAGGGAGAGCAGATGGGTGAGGGAGAACAGATGGGTGAGGGAGAACAGATGGGTGAGGGAGAGCAGATGGGTGAGGGAGAACAGATGGGTGAGGGAAAACAGATGGGTGAGGGAGAGCAGATGGGTGAGGGAGAACAGATGGGTGAGGGAGAACAGATGGGTGAGGGAGAGCAGATGGGTGAGGGAGAACAGATGGGTGAGGGAAAACAGATGGGTGAGGGAGAGCAGATGGGTGAGGGAGAGCAGATGGGTGAGGGAAAACAAGGAGATGAGCCAGATGAAAGAAGAAGAAAGATGAGCAAGCTTTAGTCTGTTCTGTTGGTGATGTGACTTTTTTCCATTGAAAATTCACGTTTAGAGAATGTTACAAATAAAAGTCAAATTTCATTCAACATGCGTGTGTATTTTTTTTTTTATAATTAAGTGTTCTACGTGCGCTAAAAAGTGCCCTCCACCCCCCTCCTGTGCACCTGCCCCCCAAAATGCCTGTGCACGCCTCTGACTGGAGGAAGGGGGCATTATAATGTAGGAGTATAACAGAATAAACCTGACCTTTGACATGCAGCCGAACGTCTGCCAGCATTTCTTCTTCTGTCTCATCAATCATGCTGCAGATGTAGACGCCGCTGTCAGGAAGTTGAAGGTCTTTCAGAGTCAGGCTGAAGTCCAGGGAGTCTAAAGCATCAGGTCTCATTGATGTTCGTCCTCTGAACTGCTGATTTTGTTCCCGTAGGTCGTCTCCTTCCCTCCGTAGATGAACTATATCAGGATTGAGATCATAGCGGCTCCATTTCACTGTAACAATCTCTTCTAATACTTTGCTGTAGTGACAGGGAAGCAGAACAGATGGAGCTCCTTCCTGAACTTCAAGTTTTACAGTCAAAGAATCCTGAGAGGCTGAAAGACAAAGACATGTTTAGTGTGTTAAAATAATTTAGATACAGGGGACAATTTGCTCACATTTAGGTCACAACATACAGTTAATTGATGCTTTATATAAACTGATTAAAATGTAATAAAACCCAATAACTAGATTTAAAGTTCTTCCTCTATATAATAATGGATGCAGATCTTTGCAAGTATAGTTTTTTTTTGTGGCCACTGTTGGATTATATTGCCACAACGGAGCCAAATCAATTTGAACAACATCAAACTACATAAAAACCTCCGCCTCCCTTTTCCACAAAGAGACTTGTTCTGGAAAGTTCCCGCCAAGGGGACACTCAGCTTACGCATGGACCAATCAGCTGACAAGAAGGCTGGAATCCCAGCAGGAAATACCCCTACATCATTCAGGGTTTAAATCCAAAGTCCAAGACCGAATCCATCTCTTTCCCCTGGGTTTCAACGCCTGCGAGGAGAGGCCCGTTTCACGTGAAACGCTAAAGAAAGCTAGCTGGAAGTAGCTTTCCTTTTCCTGCGTCAAAAGTCACGGATCGCAGTGATTCATTGTGCACAGAGCCCTGATGAACCGAGTGAGATGCTTCCAATACGTCTCAAAGTAAAGCCCATCTACTTTTCTATTTGATGATTTAATGAGGTGCTGTGCTTGGGCGAAGACAGGCAGATAAAAGTGAAATCTCGATCTAATGCTGATGTTTAATCTGTGCTGGTTATAAGAACTCTTTTTTTTAATGGTTGAAATAAGTGTGATGTGATGTTTTTGTGTTTCCTTTTTAGTGTCTCCATCCATCCACTAGATGGTGCCCTTTCCCCTGTTGGCATGGAGGGCCTCTTCCGGTTTTCCACCGTTGTTGGGTCATCACCAGAGGAGTACTTGAGCAGCGGACTGTCACCGCCTCAACGCCAGAGTGTTTGGCAGTATTGGGTACTCTAGCCTCTCAGAGCTTAGCAGTGTCTAATTTTGGGTTTTTGTCTCTGAGAGTCCTCTGATCTAACCCTTTGTCTCCTTTGTGGTCTTCGGCAGGATTATCACCTGATCCACTGGATAAGCCTGGTCCTTCAAGCCTTGGAAGGAACCCATTCGTCTCTCTGAGATTCAGGAAAACATTCACCGCTTCTGTTTGCGGTCCCCTTCATGAAAGCTCGTTTACAGTCCGCTCCGCTGCTCCTCTGGACACCAACAAGTCTGCCTGTCCACGCTCCAGCAAGTAATCGCCTTATCCGAACAACCCCCACAAACAGAAACCAAGGAGCGACCACAAGACAACAACTACTTTCCAGTTCCGGTTCACCAGACCGCTGGATATGCCCCCCCGCTGAGAATCCTGTGTTTTGTCTCTCTGAGTGCCACTCTCCCTCAATAAACTGTTCAACTTTTTCTTTGTCTCTGAGTGCGTTTCTGCATGTGGGCAAAACATTTAAAACCCATCATGACAGTCAGCCCCTCTCTGTGAGGACAGGAAACCCGCAGAGCACACAGGATTCTCTCTCTTTGCCTCATTTCTCTTGCCCATGAAACTGGGGTTCACTTCGGCAGGATCTGGGCCCAAAAAGACCCAGATCTCCAGAATCCACAAGAATAAGTCATTATGGTGACCATTCAGAACCAGACTGCTGCAAAACAGACCTTTTGGAACACATTTCTGTTTAATTTCAGAACCTATAGAGCCATACCAGACAAGGAAGCCTGCCCTGCTGTGAGCTACTGAGACAGAGAGAGCCAGCCTTGCTGTTGGCCTGACTGCTGAGCTGCTGCTGGATGAAACTTAAGTCTTCCAAATGAAAATAGACAAAAAGGTTTGCAGGTCTGGCATAATTAGGTACAGAACAAACATTATGTATTTTGATGATGTTGATCATTTCATGTTTTTACGGATGAGTAACAACAAAGCTAACACAATAGATTGCATGCTACACTATGCTACAGGAATATGTTCTGAGCTGTTGCTAAAGCTTGGACAAGCTTTATTCACTAAGGGTTAAAAACTGATATAACATTAGTGTTCATGTGTTCCTCAGATGCTCATTACATTTCCATTAGCAAGTATGACCAAGAGTCATTTAGTGGAATCCTGATGTCTATTCGCTGCTAGCTATTTCAAAGAGGGTAAAGAATCATTATCTAAAGGTTACTGATTCCTGATTAAGCAAATCATTCAATAAAACATTATTTGGCCAAATAATGTTTTATTCACCTCATGGATTTGCATTGTGAATTGTTCTGAAAACATTCCCATTTCTCTAAATTAGTGATGTATTAGTGATACGCCAACTTACCCGAATATATTAAGAAAAACAACAAGAGTAAAAGAAACACATTTTTTTGGTGAAACATAACCTTAGAGGCATTAATGCTGATACTGGCACCTGCATTTTTTAGTTTATTAACCTAAATATAATTGTTAAATGGGCTTATTAACTTTTGAACTTTACTTTTTAACTTTTCAATTAGCTTTTTACCTGTTTTTCTTGACTTAATTTTTTTTTCTATTTAATTTACAGTAGGTAATATAACATTCAAGGGCTCATCTAAATAGTCAAACGTCAAAATAAGATTTACAGCCATATAGCAGTAGCTTTGCTGATTAGCTGGATATAGATCTTCTGCTTCTAGACCTCACTGAGGGACAGGGGGTACTACATTTGTAAGGGTATACAGGTGATCAAAAACGCTAACTTGCCCTATGAAGGGTTAAGACCAAGAATTACTTTAGTGTCTTAAATCTCTAATAAATAAATGGATTAGGGTTACTGAGTGTAATCTGCTTTTCTTTTTCAACACACATTTCTTTAATTTATCGTCTGACTACCATCATCCAGCAATACCCCACATAGTTCACCCATAGAAACCATGGATGGATAAAGATGCATTTAAAGTTTTCTAAAGACAAAGACCAGCGGTACGTTTGCTGATGTTGGATGGAAGTTTTCTGCCTTCACTGTAAATAAACGCCTCTTATCTCATTGGGAAACAGTGTGAACAGCTTCTCAGGTCAATTAATGATATTATTGGTCACAGTCTGCTGAGGTCTGGATTTTACTTTGACTCCAAAGGTTTTGAAGCTTCTGTAAGGAAGTCATGTCTGTAAATATGCAGCTAATACCAAGATACTCTTTAAGTTCCACTTTTCTTTGCTTAATCTAAAATGATCTTGGTCACGATAAAATGAAGGAAGAATTTTCTGATTAAAAATAAGGTTCTGTGTTTTATAGCTCTGCTGAACAGATAAATGAATCCAGTTATGATGTTACTGAGAAAAAGAGAAAAACGAACATCATCAGATTGAACCTAAGCTTGGAGAGAGGAAGATGATCTTACCGTAAAGGAGGAAGAAAAACGCAGCAAACAGCTTCATCTTCTTCTGTCTATAAACACCAAATCCTAACAGAAAGATTTCTCTACTAAAACTGTTTCTCCAGACAAACTGAAAGTAACTAAAGTTTCCCTCTGCTGTTGATCTGAGGTTCCTGGTTAAACCAGTTTTTATTGTTCCTGGTTGGATCAGAGCTGCTGGTGGAATGTAGAACAAACCAAGTCTGAACAAGTTATGATGGATAAAATGATGAGATCTACTAATGAAAATCTATGTTCAACACAGAGTTTTAGCTCAATAGATGAAACGATTTTAGTTGAATTAAAATGACTTCCTGCTTCAGCCGCATTAAGCTTCCAGCTCCTGATATCCAGATATATTTAACTTTCTATGATGATGAAGGATTCAGATATTAATACTTAATTACATCAGTCTGACCCTAGTTTGAGAACAAGGGGGGGCTAATATCTCTGCTGGGTTTACTGGTCCCATCATGGTCCACTGTGGGATCTCATGGAGCACAATCAGCATGAGGAGAATCCACCAATAAACTGATTCAACTGATAATTGTTTGATAAGGATCCATCTGACATCTGCAGGAATTAGTTTATCTGCTGTATCACCACTGGATCAGTTTATTTCAACCTGAAATCTATTATAGATTATCTAACAAAACTGGATGAATGTGTTAGAAAGAAAACAAACAGCAGAGGATCAGAAAAGAAAAGCTGTAACAGAATAATTATTCGACATTAAAGGCCTTAAAATGAGTGAAGATAAAAACAAGATGGCTGCAGAGTTTGGGGTCTGTAGGTGTTTCCTGCTGTTATTCAGGCTGATTGTTTTTCTACAGGAAAAAACTTCAGTTCAGGAGAAAATGATCAGTTTGATGATTCTCCTTCATCTCTGTTCAGTTAAACTTATTTTCCCCTCAGGTTAGTTTCTGGTTTGTTTCACTCTGAGTTCTCTGGAAACAGAAAGAATAATAAGAAAGTGGATCAGCAGGTCCAACCCGCCCACATCCTCTCATGTTTCTCAGCTTTGCCAAACTATGACCTTAAATCACCTCTGCAGGTTCTCACTGGAACCAGATTATTTATTAGATGTCATCAAACAGAAAGGCACGTTTCTAGAATAAGATTTTATTCAAATCTGTAGAATAAGAGAAAAACTGCTGCTGCTAACAGGATGAGATACTTTCTACACTGAAAGCTGCTGTAGAAAGTTCAGGCTCTGCACATCAACTCAGAGGAGTTCAGGTTATTGTTGATCAGTTTGAGGCTTTTTCACAGAGACTTTCTGCTCTAAAACTGATTCAGTTCTGATTAATAAACAGTTCATTGGTGGATGGAGCCTGTTTCCTGTTAGATGAGACTGTGGCTGATAATAAAACTAGTCTGGATGAGCTTTCTGAGCCCCTCTTTCATGACAGCTCCCTCTATTCAATTCTATTCAGTTTATTTCTATAGCTCCGATTCACATCATGTCATCTCAGGTCACTTTACAGTTCAACCAGATCATCCAGTCAGATTGATTCAAAGTTTTCTATCTAAGGAAAACCAGCTGATTGCATCGACTCATTGACTCTTCAGCAATCCCTCACACTAAGCATGCTTGTAGCGACAGTGGAGAGGAAAAACTCCCTTTGAACAGGAAGAAACCTCCAGCAGAACCAGGCTCAGTGTGAGCGGCCATCTGCTGAGGCCCACTGGGGTTCAAGGAGACAGAAGCAGACATAGAAAAAGAAGCATAGATACAAAAGGCAACTGTCAACCAGCTCCACAGGCGGCCCCGTCCAGGAAACACACAGCCAGGCAGACGAGCTCCGAGCCAGCTCCCATGTCAGAGGATGAAGAGAGCACATCCAGTTAGTCACAGTCAGAGAAACAGGACTACACTGGAAAACAGGCCAAGCTCCAACATCTAGAAACAAAGGTGTTGATGGCAGCAGCACAGCTGATATTTCTCTCCAGGATGGAGTCACAGCCAAACAGGAACAGACCAGATGAAGCTACTATGAGAAAAAGCAGAGAGAGCAGAACGTTAGAGATTGAACTAACAGATTCTGCAGAGTGGGAGAATAGAGATAGAATGAAGCAGAATGATGAAAAAGGGGTCCCTATGTCCTCCAGCAGTCTAAGCCTATAGCAGCAGAACTATAGAGATAGCTCAGGATAACCTGAGCCACTCTAACTAGAAGCTTTATCAAAAAGGAAAGTTTTAAGCCTAGCCTTAAAAGTAGACAGGGTGTCTGCCTCACGGACTAAAACTGGTAGTTGGTTCCACAGGAGAGGAGCCTGAGAACTAAAAGATCTGCCTCCCATTCTACTTTTAGAATTTCTAGGAACCACTAGTAAACCTGCAGATTGAGAGCGAAGTGCTCTGTTAGGAACATAAGGAACAATCAGATCTCTGATATCAGATGGAGCTTGGCCATTTAAGGCTTTATATGTGAGAAGGAGGATTTTAAATTCTATTCTGGATTTAACAGGAAGCCAATGAAGAGAAGCCAGGATAGGAGAGAGATGATCTCTCTTTTTCATTTTCATCAGAACTCTGGCTGCAGCATTTTGGATCAGCTGAAGGCTTTTAACTACAATTTGTGGACTTCCTGATAGTAAAGAATTACAATAGTCCAGCTTTGAAGTAACAAATGCATGGACTAGTTTCTCAGCATCACCCCTGGACAGGAGATTGCTCATTTCTGCAATATTCCTCAGATGAAAGAAGGAAATTCTAGAAACCTCTTTGATCTGGGATTTAGCCCCATAAGTGAACAAACTTACTAAATGAATTAGATGAGATTTATTTGCAGCAGTCAAGATGGCCACTATAGCGCCTGTTAAAACCATGAAAAAAATCTTCTCTTTAGACCAAGAAAACTGTCACATTTCTATAAGATAGTTTCTCATATTACTTTTAGCGAGTTACAGCTGCATAATAATTTTAGATCATGTTTTAGTTCCACTCTTTTATTATTATGCACATTTAGTCTAACTATAAAGTATGGCATGCCAAACAATCATTCTTCAACTAAGTGTTTAAAATGACATTTCACCAGTTTTCACAGCAAGATGGAAATGATGACTATCCAACATTTTAAGTTTTTGTCAAAAAAAAAGTATTTCTGTTTTTATCTACCTTTTAAAATTTATACTTTTTTCTACTTCTCCAAAATGATACTTCAGAATAACTATAATATTATTTTCTATAATTCTTACAGACTCTGCTGAGACATCAAATCCTGGAGAGATTGGTGAACAAAATGCAACATGTGCTCAGCCACCCTGACACAAAGATGGAGTATCTTCATTTCCTGTGCTTTCATCAACATGTTTTAGTTGAAGCAGCAGCAGAGCATGTTGCTATTACAGTATACCCTCACCGGCCACTTTATTAGGTACCCCATGCTAGTAACGGGTTGGACCCCCTTTTGCCTTCAGAACTGCCTCAATTCTTGGTGGCATAGATTCAACAAGGTGCTGGAAGCATTCCTCAGGGAGTTTGGTCCATATTGACATGATGGCATCACACAGTTGCCGCAGATTTGTCGGCTGCACATCCATGATGCGAATCTCCCGTTCCACCACATCCCAAAGATGCTCTATTGGATTGAGATCTGGTGACTGTGGAGGCCATTTGAGTACAGTGAACTCATTGTCATGTTCAAGAAACCAGTCTGAGATGATTCCAGCTTTATGACATGGCGCATTATCCTGCTGAAAGTAGCCATCAGAACACTGCATGAAAAGTGAGATTTTCGTCCCCGTAAACCCCCGTAAACTCCCGCAGATCTGCCTGATTTTCGTCAGTTTCCGACAATTTGCAACCCGTGCTTGTCCGCGTTTGTCGTGCCACAAATTGTCGGAAACGGACAGTGACGTAGGTGGAGAGCGATCAGCTGTACTAATGGCCCTAATTAGCATATGAATGCAGCAAACCCGCGCGGCTGGCCAGGTCTGGCTTGAATAACCTTCTCAGTATTGGCTGAAACCACTATTCTCAAACAAATGAAATCGCTCGTGATTGGCAGCAAAACCACACGTGGCCACGCCAGGCTTTAATTTTCTTACTGAGTATTGGACGGAACCACTTCTTTTTAAACAAGTGAAGTCGCTCGTGATTGGTTGGCATATATATATATTTACATATATATTTATTTATATATATATATATATATATATATATATATATATATATATATATATATATATATATATATTTATTCATTCATATATATATATATATATTCATATATTTATTCATTCATATATTTATTGATTCATATGCTGTGTATTTATGTTATCCTACACTACTACACAATTATTATGCTACCATCAAGGACATGAATGAATTTATACAGGAAATGAAGATTTGCCAGGAAGCTGTTTATGCAAAGAAAGAGCTTTATTAAAACACACACAACTATATACAACGCGTATCCAAACACATGCGTATCTAAAAATTACAACTCCGTGAACGGTCCGTTTGCTTCCTCGGGGTTGGAGGTAACAGGCAGCATTCCCTCCGAGGCAGGTCCGATGTGCAGACGCCTACTGTGCGTGGCCTTGTACTTCGACATCGCTTCTAACCGGGACTGCAGCTTAACACAGAGTTCAGTGAGATCCGGCCTACGAAATGGCGGCGACCGTACAATCCATCCAGAGACACCGCCGAGGAAGGCGGACTTCCAGAGTTCCACTTCCTCATCTGCTAGCACACTCTGCCTCGCCTTCAGCAGCTGAAAAAAAAAAAAAAACATGAATCAGCGCACTGCATATGGACACAACACATCTATCAATGCACCCGAAAAATAGTCACCAAATAAAGTCTTACCCTCTTTCGTCTTGCCCGACTCCGAGCAGATAGCCTGGCAGCCTCCGCACGCAGCGTGCTGGCTAGCAGCGTGTATCTGAAGCTCCTGCATACAGTCTCACAGGTAGCTGGAAAACAATTAAATGAGAGTGGTATGAATAAAAAAATAAAAAAAATCAAACGCAAGTCACAGTAACAAGGAAGGAGAAAACATTAAAACAAGTCACTTACACACAATGTCGTCTTTATCAACATCGTGCAAATCCGAGCAAATAGGAGGTCACCGCCTCATTGTGAGGCGACTGTAGTCTGTGAAAAAAAAAAAAGTACAGCTATGGTCGGTATCCATCCGTATCCATGTCCTTTTACCGCAGAATGAAAGCATATTCTTTAAACCTTACCCCTGCTCCGGTTCATAGCGCCTGCAATTAGTCTCCGAGTTGTTAAGACGGCATAATGCTTCCTGTGAATCACAAAAAATACACTTTAGTAAAGCTTTAGGCTAGGCTGCTTTTAGCTTACCTAGCTAGGCTAGGCTGTCTTTAGCTTGCCTAGCTAAGCTAGGCTGCTTTTAGCATAGCTACCAGTAATCGAACAAATATTTACCGCTAGCGTGGCGTTGTGCACCCGTCTTCTCTTCCTCGAGTTCGTATTAGGGTGGCCAGATGTCCGGCTTTAGGGCGGACAGTCCGGATTTTCATTGCACTGTCCGGCGTCCGGCGCTGCACCCAGCCGGACGTGTATTTGTCCTCCTTTACCCCCAGATTCCACATACTCCGTCAGCGCTCCGCCCCGCTCACGTACGGAGTACTTGTCTGTCTTCTTCTTCTTCTTGTCGAGTTTTATGGCGGTTGGCAACAAACTGTTAGTAGCATTACCGCCACTTACTGGTATGGAGTGTGGTTCGTGATGGTTTAAATATTGATCCTGATACATTCTACCCTAACTTCTTCTAAGCATACATTCACACATTCACACTTAAAAATATAAACATATTTGTGCACAGCTTTGTATATCATTCCTTCACTCACAAACACACTTACTATAATTAAATTCTATGGAATAATTTCGTTTTCTTTAGAAATCGAATAATTATTTGTATGTGTTTACTCCCTAAATTTTTCCTCAGTATATCTAATAAATTAACCTTCTCCTTAATGTCTTCAAACTCTCTTCTCATATATCTTCTCTCTTTTTCATATTTATGACATTCTAATATAACATGTTCTATGGTTTCATATTTATCACAGAAATCACATTTGCCCGTTTTATGTTTTTGTATTTTAAAAAGTGTATGATTAAGTCCTGTATGACCAAATCTTAACCTTGTTATCACTCTTTCATCCTTTTTATTTCTTCTTCCATTTCTTCTTTCTCCTACCATCTTCTGAATTTCATAAAACCATCTTCCTGTTTTATCTTCATCCCACCTTTTTTGCCAAATTTCCATAAGTTTCTCTTTAATAATACTCTTTCCTTCTGATTTACTTATTTTAACTATAAAACTAATAGAATGTTTAATTGCCCTTTTTGCCATTTTATCTGCCCTCTCGTTTCCTTCCGCCCCAATATGTGCTGGAACCCACACAAATGTAACTATCAGCCCCATGTTTCGTATTCTGAACAGTGTATGATTTATTTCTAATAAAATGTCCATCCTACTATCTGTATTACTTGTCTGTCATGTAAATCAATGAGAGCTGTTCCACATCCTCCGCTCGTCACCGCCCACGTACGTCTTCTCCGTCCTTCACCGTCAAAATACGGAGCTGAGCTATTTTTTGCTCCCCTCCGGTCCATCCAGATCAAGACCCGCTATTGCAATCGCACCAAACAGAAAAAAGAATGTAGAGAAGACCCGGTTTGTCAAATTAAATTATAGTAAAAACAGATCGGTATCTAGAAATTAGAGCATAGTTTGTATATATTCCCAAAAACTAAAACAATAAATTTAGATTTTATTTCCTGGCAAAACATTCAATTCGGTTTATCCATTAAAGAAAAAAAAAAATTGGAATTTTTAATCAATATTCTAATAATTGTAACAAAGTATTATATCCATAAATGTCGCTATGCAAAATGCTCCCTCTCAATCTCTGCTCTCAAAAATGAACTTTCCCTTTTCAAAAGATGTCTGAGAAAGATGCAGAATTTAAATGCAATTAAATTGTTTGAGTTAATTGAAGAATTTCAGTAAGTAGTCCCCACTGATTAATTTACTTTAACTACTATTATTATTTTATTTATTTTTATTTATTTTATTTTATTTTATACTTTGTTCCAGCCTGTGCATTTAATTTTATTTTTCAAAAGCAGGAGTTGTGATATTTCTTCTTGTATTGAAATATTTGTTATTGACTTGTTATTTGAGATTGTTATTGTTTTCTTATATATTCAATAACAAAAAAAAAAAAAAAAGTGGAAATCTAAAAAAAAAAATTAACCATTACAGCCAACTGATTCTGATTAAAACTAATTTTTGAAGTAAATTATTTTGTGTATTTTTTTTACATAACATTTGCATACACAGTAATCTAGCGTACTTTAATTAAATAAATCAATTCAAGCTAAAATGTAAGAGTCTATAATTAGGCTATACTGAGCCTGATCTATTTCTACCATCTATTTGGGGGATATTTATTGCCACACTTTGGGCCACTTAAAACCAATTTAGCATGCTGACCTATGTCCTTATGACCACAGTGTACCAATCTTCTGATGGCTACTTCCAACAGGATAATGCGCCATGTTATAAAGTGAATCATCTCAGAATCATTTCTTGAAACTTTTCCACTTAAGTAATTGTGAATTGAGATTAAAAAAAAATAATTACTGCTCTAAATGTATTGCTCTGTCAGCTAAAGATCTGTTTTGGTCTCTATACTTTAATTAAATAAATCAATTCAAGCTAAAATGTAAGAGGCTATACCTGATCTCTTTGTATCAGAGATTTTCTTACCCAGGGTTGCAGGGGGGGGTAAAACCCCCCCTGCAACCCTGGTTTGCATTTGTATAGCTCACAGCATGTTCATTTACATGTTAAAGCCTCCCCTAGAATTCCATGGGGGGGAGGCATGGGGGGAACACTGCCTAAGAAATTCCACGTCAATTTCTGACAATTTACGGGAGTTTTCGTCGAAGCCTGCAAATTGCCGTATACTGCCGCTAACCTGAAGTTCCACGACAATCTACAGTGCCGTATATTGACGAAAATCCCACTTTTCATGCAGTGGAAGTTGGGTACATTGTGGTCATAAAGGGATGGACATGGTCAGCAACAATACTCAGGTAGGCTGTGGCGTTTCAACGATGCTCAATTGGTACCAAGGGGCCCAAAGAGTGCCAAGAAAATATTCCCCACACCATGACACCACCACCACCAGCCTGAACCGTTGATACAAGGCAGGATGGATCCATGCTTTCATGTTGTAGACGCCAAATTCTGACCCTACCATCCGAATGTCGCAGCAGAAATCGAGACTCATCAGACCAGCCAACGTTTTTCCAATCTTCTATTGTCCAATTTCCATGAGCTTGTGCAAATTGTAGCCTCAGTTTCCTGTTCTTAGCTGAAAGGAGTGGCACCCGGTGTGGTCTTCTGCTGCTGTAGCCCATCTGCCTCAAAGTTCCACGTACTGTGCGTTCAGAGATGCTCTTCTGCCCACCTTGGTTGTAACGGGTGGTTATTTGAGTCACTGTTGCCCTTCTATCAGCTCCAACCAGTCTGGCCATTCTCCTCTGACCTCTGGCATCAACAAGGCATTTCCGCCCACAGAACTGCCGCTCACTGGATGTTTTTTCTTTTTCGGACCATTCTCTGTAAACCCTAGAGATGGTTGTGCGTGAAAATCCCAGTAGATCAGCAGTTTCTGAAATACTCAGACCAGCCCTTCTGGCACCAACAATCATGCCACGTTCAAAGTCACTCAAATCACCTTTCTTCCCCATACTGATGCTCGCTTTGAACTGCAGGAGATTGTCTTGACCATGTCTACATGCCTAAATGCACTGAGTTGCCGCCATGTGATTGGCTGCTTAGAAATTAAGTGTTAACGAGCAGTTGGACAGGTGTACCTAATAAAGTGGCCGTTGAGTGTAGATTCTAAGTAGCATAAGAACACTGTGCAGTTTACTTAAAGTGGAGACTGACGAACCTCTAAGTTGTGAAGTAAAGCATTCAGCATTCAGCAGGAAAAGCTGCAAGGCCGAATGCAGACAATCCCATGTATTGCAAAGTTACTAGGAATAAGCGAACGTTCAATATTCCAAAGCTTGATGGAGTTTAGGATTTCTGAGAGGCTCCTGCAGCTCAATGCCAGATATGTCCTTAATTTAAAAACTAATAATTAAATGAGTTTCAATGATTTTTAATGACCCGCAGAAACCCTGATAAGGCTAAGATGATCATACGTCTTCTTTCTCCTCTTCAATTTCATATAGGATTAAATTACATGTTACATTATCTTTCTAGTCATTCTGCACAGATTTATTTTAAGCTAAACACTTCTATACTGCAAAGAAAATCTAGAAATAAGTAAAATGTCTTAAATTAAGTGCATTTCTCCTTAATTTGAGTAGATAAGATGATTTACCAATGACCTGCAGACACCATCATGACCTGCTGTCCCTGTTCACTGCAAAAAAAACCAACAAGCTCAGGTAATCTGCCATCTGTAATAATAATACAGTGATGGTTGTTTCTATGCTCCACCCACTGATCCTGTTGTTTATGGTCTAACAGCAGATTTCATCAGAGGGTTTACTGCTGCATGTTTGGCTGCTCCTGTGTTTGTTTCCTACAGTCTGGCTTTAAACAGGCTCTTTAATGAACGTCCCACGGCTGCAAAGGAATGCATAAAAACAGCGCTGACGTCACGCTGCCTCAGAGCGCGGACAGAGATCAGAAACAGGAAGCTATCTGAATGTTTCTGACCAGAGGAGCTGATAACAGCCATTTAATGGTGCTGTTCAGGCTCAGACTGCAGGAATGACTGGCATCTATAAATCTGCACAAAGTGTTAAACTCCGCCTCTGTTAACGTAGAAAAACAGCTGCAGCTGCTTATAAATGATTTACAGGAATTATTATTCAGGTTTATCTTTACAAACATTACATGGGATTTATTTATCTGTGTTTATCTCTCAGACGTCCAAATGAACGGGTCCAGTCCGGTCCAGGTCCAGTCCGGTCCGGGTTTTATTTCTAGTCCTGCTTTAACAACAGACCTCACAATGACAGGAAAACAAGTTTGTGTGTGAGAGGCTGCAACAGGAAACAGACATGAAGGCTCCGTCTGCCAGCAGGAAGCCTGCAGGAACAGATCCTTTACATAATAACCTGACCACAGCGCCCCCCACAGGCCACAGCGCCCCCTACAGGCCACAGCGCCCCCTACAGGCCACAGCTCTCCCTACAGACCACAGCGCCCCCTACAGGCTACAGTGCCCCCTTCAGGCCACAGCGCCCCCTACAGGCCACAGCGCCCCCTACAGGCCACAGTGACCCCTACAGGCCACAGTGCCCCCTTCAGGCCACAGCGCCCCCTACAGGCCACAGCGCCCCCTACAGGCCACAGCTCTCCCTACAGACCACAGCGCCCCCTACAGGCTACAGTGCCCCCTTCAGGCCACAGCGCCCCCTACAGGCCACAGCGCCCCCCTACAGGCCACAGTGACCCCTACAGTCCACAGTGCCCCCTACAGGCCACAGCGCCCCCTACAGGCCACAGCGCCCCCTACAGGCCACAGCGCCCCCTACAGGCCAGAGCGACCCCTACAGGCCACAGCGCCCCCTACAGGCCACAGTGCCCCCTACAGGCCACAGCGCCCCCTACAGGCCACAGCGCCCCCTACAGGCCACAGTGCCCCCTACAGGCCACAGCGCCCCCTACAGGCCAGAGCGACCCCTACAGGCCACAGCGTCCCCTACAGGCCACAGTGCCCCCTACAGGCCACAGCGCCCCCTACAGGCCACAGCGTCCCCTACAGGCCAGAGTGACCCCTACAGGCCACAGCGCCCCCTACAGGCCACAGCGCCCCCTACAGGCCACAGAGCCCCCTACAGGCCAGAGCGACCCCTACAGGCCACAGCGTCCCCTACAGGCCACAGAGCCCCCTACAGGCCACAGCGCCCCCTACAGGCCACAGCGTCCCCTACAGGCCAGAGTGACCCCTACAGGCCACAGCGCCCCCTACAGGCCACAGCGTCCGCTACAGGCCAGAGTGACCCCTACAGGCCAGAGTGACCCCTACAGGCCACAGCGCCCCCTACAGGCCACAGCGCCCCCTTCAGGCCAGAGCGACCCCTACAGGCCACAGCGCTCCCTACAGGCCACAGTGCCCCCTACAGGCCACAGCGCCCCCTACAGGCCACAGCGCCCCCTACAGGCCACAGAGACCCCTACAGGCCACAGCGCCCCCTACAGGCCAGAGCGACCCCTACAGGCCACAGCGACCCCTACAGGCCACAGCGCCCCCTACAGGCCACAGCGCCCCCTACAGGCCACAGCGTCCCCTACAGGCCAGAGTGACCCCTACAGGCCACAGCGCCGCCTACAGGCCAGAGTGACCCCTACAGGCCACAGCGTCCCCTACAGGCCACAGCGCCCCCTACAGGCCACAGCGTCCCCCACAGGCCACAGCGTCCCCCACAGGCCACAGCGTCCCCCACAGGCCACAGCAGGGATTTATTCTATCCTGATTAAAACATGGAAACTATAAAATCTTATTAGCTCCAGCGATTCCATAGCCTTCACACTGGATCCAGCTGGAGATCAAACTCCTTATACTGGTTCCAGTTGGTCGAAATGTTTTCAATGTTCTGATCATAAATGCACTGCAAAAACGATCTAGAAATAAGTAAAAAAATATATACCATTAAGTATATTTACCCTTAATTTGAGTAGAGAAATGAGATGGTATGCAAATGGAATGAGGGTTTCTACTCCTAAAATAAGATAATTAGATAAAATGGACTTCAATTAATACAATGCAAATGTTCTTGCTTATATTAAATGAGAATATTAAAACAAACCAACTTTATCCCATTTTAATTGCTGATTTTGGTGAAATAAATTTTAAAAAGTTCTATTTAAGAGAGATTTTGTAAGTTTTTACTGAAAAACATTTTTATTAACTTTTTATTTGACCCTTTAGAACTAAACCTGTTTGATGGTCAGACTGACGCCTCAGTAGTTCTGCATTGATGCATCTATCAGCCGTTCTTTTCTGCAGACCTGACGTTAAGGCAAGAAGTAAATTCAAGATGGATTCTGTGGAAACTCAGAAGCATCCGCTGTAGGTACCAGATCTGCTCGAGGCCCCGCCCCTTCATGTTAGGTCATTATATGGCAACTCCACTCAGACAAACTATATTGCGCCCGTTTATTAAGAATCAAATGGAGTCTCAATATATTATATATTTGCTATTATTTTTCCATTTCATCTTTGATCTAAATTAGCAGAAAGTAGAAAACAATCATTGTCAGTCTGGAAGGAAAGTCCTGCCTTCTAAGACAGACTGAGCTCTGCTATTTAACAAGGTGACAAAAAAAGTCTCAGTTTATTTTTATTCTTTTTATTAAGATCTGATCCTAAAAAATTACTTTTTATAGAGATTTTAGACAAATAAAACAGTTATTCTACTTGTAGAAAATGAACGATTGTTGTTGACACGGATTTAAAAGTAGCATAGCTTAATCAGGCTAACTGAGCGAGCTAAAGAGGCTAACCTGTTAGCTACAGCTAGCCACAGCGCTACCTCTTTATATCACGGTCTAACATTTACTTTGTTCACCTGATCAGATGTTTTTCAGTTTTGTGATCGATCAGGTAAAACTATTATCTAACTGCTATTATCGTTGTCAGGGCAACCACTATGTTTACATCATGTGGCAACGTTCAGCCAATCCTGTAGCGTAACGTCACTGATAGGAAGCAGATCTGGTTCCTTCAGCAGCATCCAGCTGAACTCAGACACCATCGAAAACTCAAGGTAAGGTGAAAAAAGTCAGAAATAAACTATTAGGACGAGCAGAATAGAGCAGAATAGAGCAGAATAGATCTGCAGTTCTGTCTTTTGGTCACAGGTGGCAGCATCATTAGAAAACTCCGTAATGTCTCTTTTTAAATTCATGTTTAAATTCAGTTCCTAAATCGATTTAAATGGATTAAAATCAGGGTCAAATCTTTTTACAGCGTCTTCCATTGCATCTACATGGATGACCTCCAGGTTTATAAACCAGGGTTCATTCACCCTCATCCAGTGTTTAATAACGATCAGGGACCTGTTCTCCAGCGGTACCAGTAGGTCCTTCTTATAGTAGGATTTTATTTAATGATTCATTAAACCTTTTTACCGTTTATACCCAATTAAAGATTACAGATTACAGCCCAATCCGGTGGGGAAGGATTTCAGTCTGAATAGACGTTTCTCCGTGGCTCTACCTTCCTTATACCTCGTCCAAAACACTCAGGTTATCCTGATCTATCTCTATAGTTCTGCTGCTATAGGCTTAGACTGCTGGAGGACATAGGGACCCCTTTTTCATCATTCTGCTTCATTCTATCTCTATTCTCCCACTCTGCAGATTCTATTAGTTCAATCTCTAACGTTCTGCTCTCTCTGCTTTTTCTCATAGTAGCTTCATCTGGTCTGTTCCTGTTTGGCTGTGACTCCATCCTGGAGAGAAATATCAGCTGTGCTGCTGCCATCAACACCTTTGTTTCTAGATGTTGGAGCTTGGCCTGTTTTCCAGTGTAGTCCTGTTTCTCTGACTGTGACTAACTGGATGTGCTCTCTTCATCCTCTGATATGGGAGCTGGCTCGGAGCTCGTCTGCCTGGCTGTGTGTTTCCTGGACGGGGCCGCCTGTGGAGCTGGTTGACAGTTGCCTTTTGTATCTATGCTTCTTTTTCTATGTCTGCTTCTGTCTCCTTGAACCCCAGTGGGCCTCAGCAGATGGCCGCTCACACTGAGCCTGGTTCTGCTGGAGGTTTCTTCCTGTTCAAAGGGAGTTTTTCCTCTCCACTGTCGCTACAAGCATGCTTAGTGTGAGGGATTGCTGAAGAGTCAATGAGTCGATGCAATCAGCTGGTTTTCCTTAGAAAACTTTGAATCAACTTGACTTTATGATCTAGTTGAATCATCTCTATGAAGTGACATGAGATGACATGATGTGAACTGAATAGATTCTGAGACAATTGGAACTAAAGTCTATTGTTTATATCTGATCACTTTTTTATGTTGTTTTTATTGCACAGAAAGGACCTTTATTTTAGCATAAAGATTATTCATCTCTATTCCTGCAAACATTTTTCTTGTTAATTATAAAAAAATTTTGTGTGTTTTTTACTTTTTATCATCCGGTATCCCAGGAAAAGCGCCATGATGAGAAGAGCTGCTATAGCAACAGTTACCAGGGCAACCAGAACCGCCTCCTTAGCCGTCAGCCGACGATCTGTGGAAAGACGACAGAGTTGATCAGGAGAATCAGTTCAGGACGTGTTCAGGTGTGCAGGAGTCATGGAAACCTGAAGGACAGAAGGACTGAATGAAACTAATAATGTCTCAGTTTAGGTCAAAGGTCATGGAAAGATAGAACAGATCGAACCCCTTTATTAAAAATCTGCTTTTGTTTTACCTTTAAAATAAAATAAAACTTTATCTCTAAGCAGCTTTAATGATGGACAGAACAGTAGAAGGAAACTAACTTTATCTTTAACTAAAAATGATTTTTTTATAAAGGTTTATTTAGCATTTCTCCTGCTTTAAAAAATAACCAACCTCTTTATAATTATGAGAATAAATATAATAAATGGAATAAATAAAGTAAAGCTTCTCAGCTTACAAGTAAATAAACTCAGAGAAAGTTATGATTCTGTGTTAGAAGCTCTAGAAAATTAATCTTTATTGTTCAAAGAAATTATCTTTAAATTCCACTTTTATTTTTCTAACTACATACTTAATAAATCATTATTTATTGTGTAGAAATGTTTTCCTTAGTTATGTTTCATTATTAAAAAACAAAGAATCAGAACTTTCCTACAGTTGAATGAGTCTCAGCTAATCTGCCCGACGACAGGCAGCGACGGACGCTGTGATTGGCCGGGACGCAGTGTCAGGGTTTGGTTGAGGTTTGGAGGACCCAAATGCAGAGGCAGACAGGCTGAGGAGATTTCTGGGTAGTTTAATGGGGCAAAAACAGCAACAAAGGCAGGAATGCAAAAATCCAACTAATAATCAAGCAAACCAAAACAGTGGAGACATCTGGGGAAAACCAAACACGAGGAGCCAGGGAGAGACGAGGAACGTGGACAACAGCATGGGAGGACAGCAAAGACAAGGAACCAACAAAGAGTGAGAGCAGAGGGAGAGCATATATAGGAGAGAGAGACAAAGGGAGGGCTAACGAGCAGACAAGGAACAGGTGTGAGAGGAGACAACGAGGGAGCCAAGGGGAAAGGAACATACACACACAAGAGGGCAAAAGGGGACAACAGAAAAACATGAGAACTAATATAAATCTAGAAATACAACAAAACTGGAATTAAACCAATAAATCTAGAAAACAAGGAACAAAGTAAAGAACAGCAGAACCAAGACCATGACAGTGCCCCCCACTTAAGGGCGGATCCCAGACGCCCTAAAATGTCCAGAAACAAAAAAATAAATAAAAAATAACCCACCCTGGGTGGGCGGAGGGGGAACCAGGAAGGAGGGCACGAAATACAAAACCGAACGCAGAGTCCAAACAAAAACCAAAACAACCCACCCAAGGTAGGCGAGGGCAAACAAAGTCTCTGGAGGGCGCGAGGCCCGAGGCCAGGAAGAGTCTCTGGAGGCCGGCCGTGTGGCCGGAGGCGAGGTGACAGGGCCTCTGGAGGCCGGCCGTGTGGCCGGAGGCGAGGTGACAGAGTCTCTGGAGGCCGGCCGTGTGGCCGGAGGCGAGGTGACAGAGTCTCTGGAGGCCGGCCGTGTGGCCGGAGGCGAGGTGACAGAGTCTCTGGAGGCCGGCCGTGTGGCCGGAGGCGAGGTGACAGAGTCTCTGGAGGCCGGCCACACGGCGATGTGACAGGGCCTCTGGAGGCCGGCCGTGGGGCCGGAGGCGATGTGACAGGGCCTCTGGAGGCCGGCCGTGGGGCCGGAGGCGATGTGACAGGGCCTCTGGAGGCCGGCCGTGGGGCCGGAGGCGATGTGACAGGGCCTCTGGAGGCCGGCCGTGGGGCCGGAGGCGATGTGACAGGGCCTCTGGAGGCCGGCCGTGGGGCCGGAGGCGAGGACGAAGGTGGGCCTCTGGAGGACGGCCGTGGGGCCGGAGGCGAGGACGACGCAGTCTCTGAAGGAGGAGGGCCCCAGGAGGAGGCCGGCGGCGTCTCTGACGAAGGAGGAGGGTCTCTGGAGGTCGCCGGCGGCGTCTCTGACGAAGGAGGAGGGTCTCTGGAGGTCGCCGGCGGCGTCTCTGACGAAGGAGGAGGGTCTCTGGAGGTCGCCGACGCCGTCTCTGACGAAGGAGGAGGGTCTCTGGAGGTCGCCGACGCCGTCTCTGACGAAGGAGGAGGGTCTCTGGAGGTCGCCGACGCCGTCTCTGACGAAGGAGGAGGGTCTCTGGAGGTCGCCGGCGCCGTCTCTGACGAAGGAGGAGGGTCTCTGGAGGTCGCCGGCGGCGACGCCGTCTCTGACGAAGGAGGGTCTCTGGTGGTCGCCGGCGGCGACGCAGTCTCTGACGCAGCTGCAGGAACCTTGGGGGACCCCGTCTCAGACGCAGCTGCAGGAACCTTGGGGGACGCCGTCTCAGACGCAGCTGCAGGAACCTTGGGGGACGCCGTCTCAGACGCAGCTGCAGGAACCTTGGGGGACGCCGACTGCGGCACAGGAACAGCCTCAGAGGGGGCTTGGAGCGCCCGCTGAGGGGCCGTGGAGGCTCGGAGCGCCCGCTGAGGGGCCGTGGAGGCTCGGAGCGCCCGCTGAGGGGCCGTGGAGGCTCGGAGCGCCCGCTGAGGGGCCGTGGAGGCTCGGAGCGCCCGCTGAGGGGCCGTGGAGGCTCGGAGCGCCCGCTGAGGGGCCGTGGAGGCTCGGAGCGCCCGCTGAGCTTTATTTTAGAGAGCCTTTTACTTGTGTGCTCAGGGATATCAGGATGACTCTGAGCGGGCTCAGGGGTCCCAGGCGCTAGGCTAAACGGCCCGCTAATCGCCACAGGAGCCTCTGGCGCTAGGTTAAACGGCCCGCTAATGGCCACAGGAGTCTCTGGCGCTAGGCAAAACGGCCCGCTAATGGGCTCAGGAGTCTCTGGCGCTAGGCAAAACGGCCCGCTAATGGGCTCAGGCACTGGGGAAGCTGGACCGCTAATGGGCTCAGGCACTGGGGAAGCTGCCCCGCTAATGGGCTCAGGCACTGGGGAAGCTGCCCGGCTAATGGGCTCAGGCACTGGGGAAGCTGCCCGGCTAATGGGCTCAGGCACTGGGGAAGCTGCCCCGCTAATGGGCTCAGGCACTGGGGAAGCTGCCCCGCTAATGGGCTCAGGCACTGGGGAAGCTGCCCCGCTAATGGGCTCAGGCACTGGGGAAGCTGCCCCGCTAATGGGCACTGGGGAAGCTGGAGCTAGGGAAACAGGACCGCTAATGGGGACTGGAGCTAGGGAAACAGGACCGCTAATGGGGACTGGAGCTAGGGAAACAGGACCGCTAATGGGGACTGGAGCTAGGGAAACAGGACCGCTAATGGGGACTGGAGCTAGGGAAACAGGACCGCTAACGGGGACTGGAGCTAGGGAAACAGGACCGCTAACGGGGACTGGAGCTAGGGAAACAGGACCGCTAACGGGGACTGGAGCTAGGGAAACTGGCCCTCTAATGGGCTCTGGAGCTAGGGAAACTGGCCCTCTAATGGGCTCTGGAGCTAGGGAATCTGGCCCTCTACTGGGCACTGGAGCTAGGGAATCTGGCCCTCTACTGGGCACTGGAGCTAGGGAATCTGGCCCTCTACTGGGCACTGGAGCTAGGGAATCTGGCCCTCTACTGGGCACTGGAGCTAGGGAATCTGGCCCTCTACTGGGCACTGGAGCTAGGGAATCTGGCCCTCTGCTGGGCACTGGAGCTAGGGAATCTGGCCCTCTACTGGGCACTGGAGCTAGGGAATCTGGCCCTCTACTGGGCACTGGAGCTAGGGAATCTGGCCCTCTACTGGGCAATGGAGCTGATGGAGGTGGCAGGGAAAGGAAAAGATATTCCCTCTCCCCATAAAAGAAGGTCCATAATTGAGACTCCTCAATATGGGGAGCACTGACTGTAGGGGGTGTAATAATGAGTTTCTTTAAGGATGGGGCTAGCTGTTGGTCATGGAGGTGACGACTGAGATTTAGGGAGAAACTGACCTGGTTATGAGGGGAGCTAAGACTGGCAGCTGGCTGACCCACTGGTGAAGGAGTGGTGGCGTGAGGCTGACCCGCCGGTGAAGGAGTGGTGGCGTCAGGCTGACCCGCCGGAGAAGGAGTGGTGGCGTCAGGCTGACCCGCCGGAGAAGGAGTGGTGGCGTCAGGCTGACCCGCCGGAGAAGGAGTGGTGGCGTCAGGCTGACCCGCCGGAGAAGGAGTGGTGGCGTCAGGCTGACCCGCCGGAGAGGGAGTGGAGGCGTCAGGCTGACCCGCCGGAGAGGGAGTGGAGGCGTCAGGCTGACCCGCCGGAGAGGGAGTGGAGGCGTCAGGCTGACCCGCCGGAGAGGGAGTGGATTTCTTCCCCCGGCGGCGCTTACGCCTGGAGGAGGCAGACGGCATGGGGGGACCAACAGCTGGTGAAGGTGGTGGAACTGGACCGGAGGCGATTGACTGCAGGGTAGGGAGGAGATGAAGAGATGGTTTGGGTGGTGGAGGTCTGCTGAGGAGCTGGGCGCTGGCTGCTTGGTAGTTCCACTCCAACTCTTCAAACAGTTCAGATAATACTGGGGGAGAAATGAGTGTGGAGTTTGAGAGGAGAATCTGTTTAAGTTGGCTAGTTGCACTCACCCTCTTCCAAGGAGGTGTAAGGTTGGATATTGAGTCCAGAGTATTGCCTAGATTGAGGAAAAAGTCCCTTAGGGTGTCCAGACTGGGCTCTGCTGGGTCCATTGTGGTTGGTTCCTAATGTCAGGGTTTGGTTGAGGTTTGGAGGACCCAAATGCAGAGGCAGACAGGCTGAGGAGATTTCTGGGTAGTTTAATGGGGCAAAAACGGCAACAAAGGCAGGAATGCAAAAATCCAACTAATAATCAAGCAAACCAAAACAGTGGAGACATCTGGGGAAAACCAAACACGAGGAGCCAGGGAGAGACGAGGAACGTGGACAACAGCATGGGAGGACAGCAAAGACAAGGAACCAACAAAGAGTGAGAGCAGAGGGAGAGCATATATAGGAGAGAGAGACAAAGGGAGGGCTAACGAGCAGACAAGGAACAGGTGTGAGAGGAGACAACGAGGGAGCCAAGGGGAAAGGAACATACACACACAAGAGGGCAAAAGGGGACAACAGAAAAACATGAGAACTAATATAAATCTAGAAATACAACAAAACTGGAATTAAACCAATAAATCTAGAAAACAAGGAACAAAGTAAAGAACAGCAGAACCAAGACCATGACACGCAGCTCACCTGTGTGACCGAGGCCGAGGTCGTTCCTCATGGGCTTCAGGGCGGGCGTGTCGGCGGTGGGCGGAGCTTCAGTGTAGTTGGCGTTGCAGAGGTCGTGGCTGCAGCAGCAGAAACGGTAGCTGGCTTTCTGCATCTGGGATCTAGTCACCAGGATGCAGCGCTCTCCAACACACTCCTGATGGTTCCCCGTGTGCATCCAACAGCCTGCAGGGAGACGGAGGAAAAATGGCCGAATCGTTCCTCATCAGTCAGACGATAAACTCAGAGCAGTTTCAGGATGAATGTGACGTCATGAAGGTTTAAAAGTCAGAAGCTGATCAGGAAAGATTAAAGAAATGCAGAGAAACAGAACGACTGCTTAGAAACCAGGAGATCTAATCTGACATTCAGCCGCAGACGAAGGCAGATGTTAGCGTATTTCAGGTCTGTGCTACAAACTGCAGGCAGCAGGATAATAAAAGACAACATATTCTGTCTACATTTCTACATTTGAAGTTAATTTAGGCGTTAATAAACTGTTTCAGAGGAGTGATCATAGCGCTCTGCATCAGCAGTGCTGCGTCTGACTCCCTGCCAGCTCCCAGATCAGCTTCTCTCATTGGTTGATGTCCAGCAGCTGCTGCTCGTGGATGAAGGAGTTTCTTTACACTTGATCTTGGACTTTTCTTTGTTTCACAACAATGCTGGGAGTTCTCCACTCACTGACCTCCATGGCTTCAGCTTGTTGACCAACGTCACACAGGTACAGAGACGTGATCCTGGTCAGGTGATGGCGTTACGGTAAATATACATAGAAAAGCTATATTTACTAAAAATAACTGAGGTAAAACGAAGCTTTACTGATAAAATAACAAATATTATACTAGCAGGACACAATCATTTGTCATCAAAGCCTTAAATGCAACCAGGCAAAAATATTGGCTTTAAAATGGCGTCAGATGTAGGCGTTTGCCCTGAAATTGTAGGGTTAACAGTTTGAGCCCCGGCTCTGGCTTTCAGTGTCGTTGGACAAGATACTTCACCCTCATTGCCATCTGTCAGATGGTGGCGCCAGCGTACGGCTTAGTCAGTGAGCCCTAGGGGTGTAAATAATAATCATTTTGTATCGATGCATCGATCCAACAGCCGACGATCCGATGCATCGATTCGTCCGCAAGATAATCGATTCATGTTTTTTTTTTTCCTCCGGTCTATTTTTATCCATTTGCTCCTGGGCGTAATTCTCCTCCAGTGCTGCGGTGGCGCTAAACCTATTTTGCCCTCCTACCTCGCTTCCTGGTTATACTCTTACAGCAGTGTGTTGCAGTGAGCTTGATGCAGACATTTTTAATTTATGCTCAATATTGAAGCGTGGTCTGAGCTACACGCTGTGGGTCTAGATACGGCCGAGGCGGCGAGGAAGTGGGGGCGAGTTTAGTCCGACGACGGAGGGACATGAGGGCCAAAAAGAGCGGAGATCCAGGTGGAAAAAGGGTCCCAGCGTTCTCGCGCACCTCGCTCTTCTAGCGGGTCAAACTTCACGAGTTGTTTTCCGCAATTTCAGTGATAAAAACAAAACAAGCCGGCCTCCTGTCTGCGGTCAGCTACAATCTGGGAGAGGAGCAGCGGAGCGTCTGTGGAGGGGGCGGGACGTCTGGAGCCGAGGTATTGCATTGAACTCATTGCACTGATTTTCAGCAGTATTTTTGATTTTTCTGCTTCTGTTATTTGCTGTTGTTTCAAAAAAAAAAAAATGCATAACGATATTACAGCTTTCATTGATTTATTTCAAACTTGAAACTTTGTTTAGCCTGTAAGGTGTAAAAAAATAAATAAAATAAAATAAAAAATTAACCGATTAATCGAAAATAATCAAATCTTTGGGTCAGGAAATTGATACTGAATTGAATCACCATGATGTGTTAAAGGTTTAAGGGGTGTGAATACTTTCAGGGCGCTCTGGGAAGGAATCAGAGGCTGAGTGGAACGACCTGGAAGTTCCTGAGCAGCAGCACAGATTCCAGCTCCTTTATTAACTGCTCTGTTTCCTCCACAGGAACACTGGAGCTTCCTGAATGACAGGAAATCAGATTAGGCCGTCCCATAATCCCTCCTGATGTGAGGAAAGCTGAGGTCAGACGGACGGAAGCTGCAGCTGCTTCATTTCCAGCAGAATAACCAAGTTTGTTCACAGCAGCAGCTGAAGAGTAAAGACTGAGAAGAAGGACGGATGGAGTCCTGTCAGCTCAGCATACGGCGTCAGGCCAGCATACCCTCAGGATTACAGAGCCTCCTCCGTTCTCCTTACAGCCAATCACAACGTTTTATTTCCTGATTCAGTCGTTTTTGTCGTAGTTTTGTTGTAAAACAACAAAAAGTCCTTCACTAGGTCCACTTCACACATTAGCTTTAGAAAAAGAAAACATTGCATGTCTGTTAGACGAGCAACTTATTAAAGAATAATCTGCATTTTTACAGAGAATTAAACATTTATAGGGAGAGGATTCTACATTATTTGGTTTTGGTTTGTTTAATATGAGCGAGATGCGGATCATTTTATTTTTATTTATTTATTTTTACAGCACATTAAGAACTACTGAAATTATCTTCAGATTAAACTTAAATAGATGAATTAATTCTGTGGGGAAATGAATGACTTTCAGGTCAGGATTCCCTCAGTGATTCCAGCCTGCTGAGCTACTGGACAATCTGAAGCCATTCTATGGGACTGATAGCCGCTAATAACGACCATGCGTATTACTGAGCGTATGCTGGCCTGACGCCGTATGCTGAGCTGACAGAACACCGGCAGAACCGACCAGAACCCCAACTGGATGATCCGGATCTAACTGGTTCCATCAGGATAAAAACTCTTCAGTGTTTTTCCGTCTCTCTGAGGCGACTGTCTGGAAAATAAACCGTTTATAATAAATAGGTTCATCGGTTCAATAAAGAGGTCAGATTTCTATCAGGAAACAGAAAAAAAAGCATTAATAATTTTGTATTTTTTTTTACACTGTAAAAAAATCGAAATCAAGATAATAATTTTTTTCTTAAAATAATGCATTTGTTCTTGGATTGAGGAGATAAAAGAGACATTTTGGCAACGGAACAAAAGAATTTACATTTAAAATAAAAAACACATTGCATTATCTTATTTCAAGTTAATATTATTTTTAAGTTTTAAGAGCAAAAATCCTCATTCCATTGGCAAACTATCTCATTAACTCACTCAAATTAATGGTAAATACACTTAATTTAAGAACTTTTCTTATTTCTA